>NC_073305.1:2647522-2900745 GCF_027595985.1 Sorex araneus | reverse complement strand
TAAACGTGAGGTCTTTGATTCACTTTACAGCACTTTGTATTAGCTTTTGTGTGTGGTTTTAGATATAGAGTCAACTTCTCTCCCTTCCTTCCTTCCTTCCTTCCTTCCTTCCTTCCTTCCTTCCTTCCTTCCTTCCTTCCTTCCTTCCTTCCTTCCTTCCTTCCTTCCTTCCTTCCTTCCTTTCTTTCTTTCTCTTTCCTTCTCTCCTTCCTCCCTCCCTCCTCCCTCCCCCTCCCTCCCTTCCTTTCTCCCTCCCTCCCTCCCTCCCTCTCTTCCTTCCTCCGTCCTTCCTTTCTCCCTCTCTCCCTCCCTCCCTCCCTCCCTCGCTTCCTTCCTTCCTTCCTTCCTTCCTTCCTTCCTTCCTTCCTTCCTTCCTTCCTTCCTTCCTTCCTTCCTTCCTTCCTTCCTCCCCTTCCTCCCTCACTCCTTCCCTCCTCTCTTTTTCTCTTTCTTTTCTGTGTATGGCCATCCAGTTTTCCCAGCATCATTTGTTGGGTAGGTTTTTCCTTCCTTCCTTCCTTCCTTCCTTCCTTCCTTCCTTCCTTCCTTCCTTCCTTCCTTCCTTCCTTCCTTCCTTCCTTCCTTCCTTCCTTCCTTCCTTCCTTCCTTCCTTCCTTCCTCCCTCCCTCCTCTCTTTTTCTCTTTCTTTTCTGTGTATGGCCATCCAGTTTTCCCAGCATCATTTGTTGGGTAGGTTTTTCCTGCTCTCTCTGCTTTATGTACCTACCTCCTTTTCACAGACAAATTTTCCATAAATCTGAGGATTTATCTCTGGCTCTCTATTCTATTTTTATTAGCTTGAAAATCTATTTTCCCAGCAGCACACAATTTTGATTATTATAGTTTTATAGTACAGTATAAAGCCAGGAGATGCAATACCTCCCACTCTCTCAGTTTTAAAGAGTAGTTTGGCTAGTAGGGAAGTTTTTTTTGATTCCATACAGATTTTAATAGAGTTTGTTTTAAGTCCTTAAGGAATGTCATCATTCTTTAATGGGAATTGAATCAAACCTGTCTAATGCTTTGGGTAGGATGTTGGTTTTGACAGTGTTAATTCTCCCACTCTTTGAACATGGAATATTTTCCATTTTTTGATGTCCTCTTTCATTTAACACTGACTTGTAGTTTTTAACGCATAAGTCTTTTTCTCTTCTTTGTTGAGTTGATTCCTAGTTATTAAATGTTTCTGGACACTTTAAAAGGAAGTTATCTTTTTAAATTTATTCCTATTCTAGGAGATTATTTACTTGTAGAAATCTAAAAGAATTTTGTGTTGATTTTATAGATAGTTTGCTATCTTTCTGCATTTGTTTATTGTTTCTGAGAGCCATTCAGGGTCTTCTATGTATATTATTATGTTCCTGAAAAGTGACAAGTTAGCTTCTTCTTTTCCAATTTGAATCCCTGTGATTCATTTTTCTTACATAACGTCTGTGGCAAGGACTCCTAAGGCTATGTTGGATAATAGTGGAGGAAGTGCACATTCTTCTTTGTATCTGTTCTCAGAAGAAAGACTTTCAGGTTTTTGCTGTTGAGTATGATTTGAGTTGTGGATTTGTTGAGAAAAAAGGCCATGGGTTTCTTGAGATAAATTCCTTCTATCACTGCTGTATTGAGAGTTTTTTTTTATCATGAATGGATGTTAAACCTTAATAGAAGCTTTTTATGAATCTACTGATAGGATCATATGTTTATCTTTCCTCTCATCGATATGATATATTATCTTGATTCACACATATTGAACGATCTCTGAAATGAATCTCCCTTGGTCATGGTATATGATCATTTTGAAATATGTTAGATTTGGTTTGAGCAAGACTTTGTTGGGAATCTTCGTGTCGGTGTTTATAAGGGCCGCCAGTCTGTAATTTTCTTTCTATCTGTCTGATTTTAATATTAAGATGATATTGGCTTGTAGAAGCTCTTAGAAAGGGTTACTGCTTCTTCAACATTCTGTAGGCCTGTTCAGGTAGACGTCTTCTTTGAAGCTTCAGTCGCAATCACTAGTGATCCTATCTGGAGCTGGATTTTTGTTCTTGGGAAGATTTTTAATTACTTGTTCAATTTTCTTAGTCTGTTTAGGCTTTCTGTTTGTTTCTGATTCGATACTGAGGGACTGTATGATTCTAAACACGTATCCACTTCTCCTAATCCTCCAGTTAAGTGGCACAGAGTGACTCCTAGTTACCTCGCACAATCTTTTGTGTTTCCGAGGTGGTTGTGGTGATATCTGCCCTTTACGCTCTGGCATGGTTTATTGTTTTCTCTCTTTTTCTCTCTTTAGTCAAGCTAAGGGTCAGACAATCTTGTCTGTTCTTGCAAAAAGCCAGCTCTGGTGCCAGTAACCCATATCAGTATTTTCTTGATTTCCATACTAATTTTTATTTTCTTCCTAATACTGACTTTGCAGCGCACTTGTTCTTTTTTTTTTTTTTCCTGGTTCCTCAAACTGAGAGGTGAGGTTATTTACTTGAGATTCTTCCTGTTCCTTTGTGCTTGTCTGCCTGCTGTTGCTGTGCCCAGGGGTTCCTGGGGTTCCTATATTCATTATCCTTTGTCTGGGCGAAGCTTGGGATTTCTTCTTTGATTTAGTCTCTTAACCAGTAGGTACTGTATAGCACCTCATTCAGTTTCCAAATGTTGAGACTTTCTCTAACTCCCTTTTATTGTGAATTTCTGGCATCTCTGTAGAAAAGACACTTGATCTGGTTTCTATTTCCTTGTCTTTATGGACACCGTCATTTCCATCCCGGCATGGGCTATATCCTGGAGAATGTCTTACTGAAGAAAATGTATCTTCAGTTTTTTTTTGGGGGGGGCGAGTATATTTCTATTCCCGGGGCTGAGACCTCCAAGGCTGCTCAGATCGGGACTGGGCCTCCTCCGCCCAGATTTCCCATCTCCCAGTAGCTAGGCAGCCACACTCAGGGACTGCCCCCAGCGCCGTGTAATCCTGTCAACGGCCAGCATCCAGAGACTTAAAAGCCAGCTCCTGGAAGCGAGATATCTTATAGCTTACTTGTCCCTCTGGGAGAACCTGGCAAACTACTAGGAGTTTCCTGCCCACATGGGAGAGCCTGGCAAGGTCCCCATTGTGTATTCATATGCCAAAACCAGTAACAAGCTGGGTCTCATTCCCCTGACCCTGAAAGAGCCTCCAGTATGGCATCATTGGAAGGACGAGTAGTTAGAGGCTGCTAAATACTCAGGGCTTGGACGAATGGAGACGTTACTGAGACTGCTCGAGAAATTCGATGATCAACGGGATGATGATGATGATGGTGATGATGATGATGATGATGATGATGATGATGATGATGATATTTGTATGCAGAAATACATAAGCTGTAAGAGGTTCCACATAGGCCTGTAACCCCCTGTCCTTCCGGTTCCTCAGCCGGGCTCTGGTTTTCCAACCGACGTTCTGTCTGGCTGATGTGCCCAGTGGTGAGGGGTGAGGGTCTCCGGCCTCTGCTGTGCTGCCCTGGGCGTCTCCCTTCCGGACAGCTGCTTTAGAGACTTTGCTGCTCCTTCATCTGCTGCAGAGATGATGACCAGAGTTAAATCCACTTAAATATTGACCCCTTGACCAGTATGTTCCCATTCTTATCTCTCGCTCCTTGCTTGAGCTCAAATGCTCTTTGGTCAGAAAGAAGGATGGTCACCCCTGCTTTTTAAAATCTACTGTTAGCCTCCATGATTGTTTTTGAAACTGTTACTCTGATCCTGTATTTATTACCAGAGTGTAAGTCTGTCTCTTTTTTCTTTTCTTTTCTTTTCTTTTTTTTTTAATTTTATTGAATCACCGTGAGATAGTTACAAGCTTTCATGTTTGGGTTACAATCTCACAATGATCAAACACCCATCCCTCCACCAGTGCACATTCCCCACCACCAATATCCCAGGTATACCCCCCCTTTCCCACCCTCCCCCTGCCTCCATGGCAGACAATATTCCCCATACTGTCTCTACTTTTGGGCATTATGGCTTGCAACACAGACACTGAGAGGTCATCATGTTAGGTCCATTATCTACTTTCGGCACGCATCTCCCATCCCGACTGGTTCCTCCAGCCATCATTTTCTTAGTGATCCCTTCTCTATTCCATCTGCCTTCTCCCCTCTGCTCATGAAGCAGGCTTCCAGCTATGGGGCAATCCCCCTGGCCCTTGTATCTACGGTCCTTGGGTGTCAGCCTCATGTGATGTTATTCTATACTCCACAAGTGAGTGCAGTCCTTCTGTCTGTCCCTCTCTTTCTGTCTCTCGTGAGCAACAGGAAGTTGGACTCTGTCTCCTGATCTCTCTCCACTCTCCCTCTGCCTTCTGGTGGGAGTGTTATTATCACTTCTCGCATTTGGCATTTCAAGGAAGTATTGACAGGAAGGAATTTGTTGTCATTTTCTAGGAGGATTTGGTTGCTTTTCCATTTGGCATTTGTTTTTTCTTGCAGAAGGGCATCCAACATTCCTCGCAGAACTGCTTTAAATGCAGCAAGTGTCTTCAGCTGCTGTTTGTCTGAGGATGTTTTTATCACCCTCAAATCTGAGTGATAACCTTGCATGGTAGCGAATTCTTGCTCTCAGATTCCTTTTTACCCAACACTTTGAATATGTCATTTCACTCCCCTTCCTAGGTTGTAGAAATTCATTTGAGGATTCTGATGTGATATTTGTTTCTCTTGTATTGAGACCTGGCTTCACTCACGTCCCTTAAAAGAGCTTCTCACCCCTTGCCTCTTACTTTCTTGATTGCAGTGTGTCTTGGTGTCGCTCTCTTTACCTTGTGCGGTATCTTTTGGCTTCCTGCATCATTGCGTGTCCCCCTTCTCAGACTGCTGAAGCCCCACTGTCATTTCTTCCGCCAACCATTCTTTCCCTTTTTTCTTTCCTCCCTGTCTGCAGTTCTCAGGATTCAGAGGTTGTTTTGTCTTGTTTGATTTTTTTTTTTAAAAAAAAAATACTACCGGCATTAGTTTTTCTTGCTAAACATGTCACATGGTTCCAAAGTCCCTCAGTTGTGGACCATTTTCTGTGTTGATGTCACAGTCTTGTGTCAGCCCGGTTCGCTGAAGGAAGCAGCAGTGGCAGGCTCAGGCTGTGGGGGGAGTCACGCTTAGCCGAGGGAGGTGTTGGCTGCCTGCAGGACTCCCTCCTCACCCATGGGGTAGCCAAAGGGCCAAGGAGGGGTGGGGAGGGAGAGCGGTGTTGAGGCAGGAGGTTGGAAAGGGAGGGGAGGAGGAACTCCCGGGATCCTCTACCTTTTGTGGTGGCGTAATGAGCCCCGGGACCCAGTGCTGAGGAGTCTGGGGTTGTAGGTCCTGCCTCTCTGATCCCTGCCCCTGGGAGGACCGCACTGACCTCACTGAGGAACGACACGTGTCCCTGGGGGGTCTCGGCCAGCAGCCAGGAGACAGGTGCCCGGGCGGTGAGGGTGGGGAGGTCTGCAGGACCAGAGCCAGGCTCAGCACGGAGAGCAGCATGGAAGCATCCAGAATGTGCTCTCGTCTGCTCACCTTCCGGCTCTGGGCACACACAGCTGATGGGTGTGTAGACAGCCACAGGCTACCCCAGCTGAGTTTGGCTTCAAAGAAACTGCCGAGTGTATGAACT
Organism: Sorex araneus; assembly: GCF_027595985.1. NCBI lineage: Eukaryota > Metazoa > Chordata > Mammalia > Eulipotyphla > Soricidae > Sorex > Sorex araneus. Next base: position 2,895,135 of record NC_073305.1, on the reverse strand, counting down.
TCAGAAACACGAAAACCGTATGAGGTTCCACATGTGCCTGTAACCCCCTGTTCTTCCGGTTCCTCAGCCGGGCTCTGGTCAACGTTCTGTCTGGCTGATGTGCCCAGTGGTGAGGGGTGAGGGTCTCCGGCCTCCGCTGTGCTGCCCTGGGCGTCTCCCTTCCGGACAGCTGCTTTAGAGACTTTGCTGCTCCTTCATCTGCTGCAGAGATGATGACCAGAGTTAAGTCCACTTAAATATTGACCCTTGGCCATGTGTTCCCATTCTTATCTCTCGCTCCTTGCTTGAGCTCGAATGCTCTTTGGTTGCACAGAAATAGTGCATGAAACAGCCACCATGAAAACCTTGGACGGACCGGCGACTTGTCCTGACTCTCTTGGTTGCCTAAGCCCCAGAACCGGTTCCCACCTCAGCTTTCTTGCTCTATGACCTCCCAGAAAAGTGCTCAGGTGTTTTCAGTTTGCTTTTCTGTAGAGCAGAAATAATCACAGTGTTTCCCCCTCACCAGGGATGAGATAAAATGATTTAGGTTCACCTCCTAGCATCGGACGTGATGCGGAATAAGAATGTCCACTCAGTATAATGTGTATTCTCTTTTGTGATGACAACTATTTTTCAAGCCCAAGAAAACTAAGCTGCACGCTGTAATCACTGTGCTTTTGAAATGAGAAGTTACTAATTATTAGTGACGAAAGCAGTGAGGGAGAATGGTACGGGCAATTCTGGAACCCCCGGTCCCCTCTCCATTGGTTTAGCCAATCTCCATCTCCCTAAAGTTCTAGCCAAACAGAGTTTGCGTACAGAGGCTTATCTGAGCTCTGCAGCCGCGCAGCCTTCGCCTCTGATAGATCACCTTAGAGGCCAAGTACTATGCCGGTGACCACCAGAGGCAAAAACCAGCCCCTCCCCCGCCCCACCCCCAAATAGCGGCCCTCCTAGCTGGGTCAAAAGCTCCTGGAGGGAAGGAGTAACAGACACCTTTTTAATTCTAAGAAATATTTGTTACTTTTCCATCTTTTCTCCCTCCCTCTTTCCTTCCTGTCTCTCTTCCTTGCCCCCCCACCCCTTCCTCCACTCTCCCATTCAGCTGCCTTGCTTGATGGAGGTCCTACCTGTGCTGGGTCACTGATGTGGGGACTCAGGGGACCTCGGTGGCGTCAGGCAGCTCAGGCCCGTGGGAGGAGGAGTCCCCGGAGTCACCTTCTTCCCCGCCTAACGCTGGCCAGGAGGGGAGCAGTGGGCGCCCTTAGGAGCACACGGCCGAGATCTCTGGACACTCGCAGCTAAACAGACGCACCTGGATGCGTGGGCACAGCCCCGGCAGGAGGCCCTAGAGGTCACCTCAAGGGCAGAGGCGGGTGCACAGACCATCCCTTGGCAGGCGCGGGCGCTGTTTGCTGCTGTGAGGGTTTCCGGGAGGAGCTGGGGTCTGGGTCGTGCCTCTCGCTGGCCTCCCCCAGGTTCGAGGAGCTGCGCATCAGGACAAGTCTGGACTGCTGGCTCGGGGCCGGGAGCAGTCTGTGGATAACGCCAGGAGTTAGTATCTGCAAGTATCACATTATGATAAAACTCTCCCTCTCTGCCTCCCTGGGAAAAGAAAAAACACCTTCCATTAGCGTCTGTGCCACACGAGGGATGGAAGGAAGCTCCGTGGCCAATTGCTGCAAATGAATAGGATAATCCTGCTTAGATCACAGTGAACTAAATCTCCACTTTCCCATGAAAACAGGGAGCAGGAACAGGAACAACAGGTAACTAACAGTTGCTAGGTAAACGTTCTGAAGATGACAGCAGATACCCTTGAACCTGAACTAGGCCTTCCGTCCCCGGGAAGGAGAGGACAGCTGTGTCTCTCCGTCTGCCGTGTTCTGCCATGTGTCAAGGCCGGCCAATGACATTAATAGCTGGCGTTTCTGGACTGCTGCGTGTGTGCTGACCACGATTTGCTGCTCTACGCACAGACTAGAACCTTCCACTGACGATGGAGACAGCTGGAGAGGGAAGTTAGCTGACGAGCGCGGGGGAAACGTGCGTCTCGCCTGGCAGCCGGGCCCCGGAGTCCTTGTCCCCCGGCCCAGGTTTCCCGGTGAGAAGCGGAGTTTCCTGTTGGCTGCTCCACCCGTAAAGCGCTGGCACGTGACTGGAGAGCTCGGGAACATTCGGCTAATGGAGCAAGGTGGGGCAGGTCTGAGGGAGGAGGCCCAGTGCCCGAGAGTCCCCCGAGGGGCCCAGAAGGCCGCCTCTTCCTCCTGGCACGGGTTCCGCTGCCCCTGGGTGCAGCACAGAGCCCTTCTCGGGCTCCTTCCTCTGTGTCAGAAGCCGAGTCCCAGCGTGAGGGGTACCGGCCTGGGCGTGGAGATGCGGCCCGCGCACAGCACACGCCTGGCACGAGGGGGCTCGTGGACTCTGTCCCCGAGGTGGGGAAACAGGATCCCAGAAATGAACAACATGGTTACGGGCCGTGCCCTCGGGTCCTGCATGGGAAGAGTATCGGCACGACGCAGACGAATGGCGATTGTCTTGGCGCCTTTGTGGCTTCCTCCGAGGCCTGGGCCTGGACACGGGTTGATTCCGCAGTCCTCTGGAAATTTTGGTCTTTAAAATGTTGTTTTCGGGGCTGGAGCGATAGCACAGTGGGTAGGGCATCTGCCTTGCACGCGGCTGACCTGGGTTCGATTCCCAGCATCCCATATGGCACCCCGAGCACCACCAGGAGTAATTCCTGAGTGAGCGAGCCAGGAGTAACCCCTGCACATCGCCAGTGTGATCGGAAAAGAAAAAAAAAAGAAATTTGTTTTCATTCGGTTTGAAGTCATGAAGGACGCCTTGTTGCAGAATGCCTCTTGGCAGCTCCAGGAACGCCTCCCTGCCCCCAGCCCGGAATCCTAAACCAACATTTAGCGAGTGTGCTCGCGCCTCCGCCAGGGACAAAGATACAGTGCCTAAAAATCGAAGGGCATTTGTCACTGGAAAAATGGTGTCCATTTAGGGTTCCAGAAAGCTTCCAGCAGAAACAGCTTTCTTTGTCGCCGAGACCCATTAATCATTGCCACACAAAGGGCACTTCCAGACACAGGAGGAGACGAGAGGGACCCCCGTGCCGAGGAGGCTCAGCGAGGGGACGGAAGATTGAAACATAAAACGTAGGTGGAGCGAACGGGTGGCTCGGGGGGCTCAGCGACACATTAGTGTGCGGCATCGTGTGGCCAGAGGCGTGTGTGTGTTTGCGGGCCCTTAATCTGCTCCTTCGAGCCGTCTCTGCGTGGGCGCACAGGGGCCCGAGCTCAGCGCGCCTGGTAACCCAGCTGCTCCCGGGAGACGAGTCTCCAGGCGGGCCCGGAGTTGGGGAGGTGGGGGTCGGCCCTGCAAGGGGGCGCTGCTGTGTCCACTCCTGCCCCTTCCCCACCGCCCACCGCCCAGGGTCAGCTCCGGGCCCAGCCTTCCCCAGCACCACACTCGCATTCTCCCCCTCCTCCCAAGTTCTCGGTGTCCAGTGCTCTGGAAGAGAGCCAGAGCCTTGACCAAAGTGACATGGGGCCCCCAGAGAAGGGAAGCCTGGGAGTCCAGCCACGGGCAGGAGGTCATTCTTCTCATTTTATTTATTTTTATTTTTATTTTTTGGTTTTTGGGTCACACCCGGCAATGCACAGGGGTTACTCCTGGCTCTGCACTCAGGAGTCACTCCTGGCGGTGCTCAGGGGACCCTATGGGATGCTGGGAATTGAACCCGGGTCGGCCTCGTGCAAAGGCAAACGCCCTCCCCGCTGTGCTATTGCTCCAGCCCCGAGGTCATTCTTCTCAAAGTGCTGGCAGGCATATACAGCTTTGGAAGGCAACAGGCCAGCGACTGTCTAGAAACCAGCCCCATTGTTCGGCGCAGCAGCTGGAGGGGGGTGAGAGGAAGCCAGGCCTGCGGGCCCACGACTTCCCTGGGACTGCGGCGTCTCTGGTTGTCAGGCCATGCCAGCCCCCGGCCCTGGCTCCTGTCAGTCTGATGGATGACGGGAGTGAACGCGAGGCACAAGGACAGATGGAGGGTGGCTGGTGACACTCCTGAGGGAAGGCGGGTGATCGCGGCTTTGCTTCCTGACGGGCCCCTTGGAGATCTGGGGAGCAGCAGGATGCATGTGGTATGTTTTCCCGGAGGGTCAGTTTTTGCTAGAAGATTCGGATGAAAACTACCTTTTTGATATTAGCGGGAGCTACACAGGTGTGTAGTAGGTTGGAAGGTGAACGCTGCACGAGTTGTAAAGATAAAATCAGAGATTTTATTTTATTATTATTATTATTATTATTACTATTTTCTGCTTTTTGGTTGACACCTGGTGATGCACAGGGGTTACTCCTGGCTCATGTACTCAGAATTACTCCTGGCAGTGCTGGAGGGACCATATGGGATGCTGGGAATCGAACCCAGGTATACCGTGTGCAAGGCAGATGCCCTACCCACTGTGCTATCACTCCAGCCCCCAAACCAGAGATCTTATTTATTTATTTATTTATTTATTTATTTATTTATTTGCTTTTTGGGTCACACCTGCCGATGCACAGGGGTTACTCCTGGCTCTGCACTTAGGAATCACCCCTGGCGGTGCTCAGGGGACCATATGGGACGCTGGGAATCGAACCCGGGTCTGCCACGTGCAAGGCAAACGCCCTCCCCGCTGTGCTGTCGCTCCAGCCCCCAAACCAGAGATTTTAAAGAGACGATAAACCTACAAACAGTTAAGACTCAGGTCACTCGGCCCACCCCCATCCCGGCCCAGTATGGGAAAGTTCTAGTCGGCGCCAAAGGCTGTGTACTGGGAGTTCTGAGCAACAAGATGGAATTTCATGTTTAGTTGATAGAGTTTGTGGCAGACTCAGAGGAGTAAAGGGCTTCTCATGATTCAAACTGCAAATTTCAAGTTGAAATTTGCTTGGATTTACTGTTTTGCTTGCTTGAGTTTGAGGCCACACCTGGCAACACTCAGGGACCACTTCTGGCTGCCCCGGGGGCCATATGGGATTCCCGGGATCGAACCTGGGTCAGCCTCATGCAAGGCAAATGCTCTCCGCGCTGTCCTATGGCTCCAGCTGACATCTGGCTGGACGCGGTCAGTCCACTAGACGTTTCTGACACACACAGACTTAACCTGAGGCAAGTTTAATTCAGTCCATCCTGTGCTTATTTTTTTTCAGTGAGTTTCTGGCATTTTAAAACCAATTTCCTCACAGTGGCCCAATTTCTCTTTGCAAAGCCGGGAGCTCTGGAAACAGGGAAGGAGGTGACGTGCACAGGACCACCCGGCAGAGCTGCGTGGGGCCGCTCCGGTCGCCGGCCTCAGTCCCTCAGTCCCCCGGCCCAAACCCCTCGCTTTGTGACCAGTCTGGTCTTCTGGACGTTCACGGCTCCTTCTAACCCCCTGCGGGTTTCTCGTGTCCTTCTAAGACCCACCTCCCTCCTCTGCTTCCTCCTGGGTCCCCCAGCCGTGCCTTTTCTAACCCTCGCTAGAGTCAGTCGCTCTGGCCTCCTGAGATCAAGGTCTCCTGCTTTCAAGGGCTTCATTTTATTTTTGTTTAGAGGCTACGACGCTCAGGATTGACCGCTGGTGGTACTTTTGGGGGGCTCTGGGATGTTGGGGACTGGAACTAGGGTCAGCGGGATGCAAGGCCAGCACCTAACCCACCCCTGTCCGATGCCTCTGGTCCTCAGAAGTTGCGGTCGGGCATGTGTAGGGACAAGGTGCTGTGTGCAGTGGCCCCGTGCAGCCGAGACTCAGCCCGTTGGTGGCCGGGAGCTGCCCTGACAGAGACTTACTGAAACATCCCCTCCTTTCACTGTTTTTTTTTAAAGTATAACAGATTTTATTTGGAGGTTTTGAAGGGAAGGAGGAAGAGAAAGTGGGAGAGAATGGAGAGCACCATGCTCAAGAGCACCCGGGTTTCTCCAAGGGCGGAGAGAGCCCACACACCCGAGCACTAGGCAGGAGAGCATGAAAGTCCCCATCTCAAGAGGGGAGATGCGGGCGACACATGTGCTCGGGCAACACCTGTGCTCGGGCGACACGTGTGCTCGGCCACATGGGCGCAAGCAGCACGTGGGCTCGGGCAGTGTATGTACACGCTCGTTTTTATAAAACTAGGTAAGGGTGGTTCTTTAGGGTGTCAGTGAGCACTTTAAATCATTGTGAAAGAGGGTCATGGCAGCCCTGGGACAGAGGAACGGGAAGGCAGCCTGGCGGCAAGCCTGGGGACATCCTTCGCGGGCAGTGACTTGGGCCCGTGGGGGCAAACTAGGCTCTGCCTCTGTGCGTGTTCTCGGGACTCAGTGGTGCTCCTGGCCTCCTCGGTCGGACTCGGTGGTGCTCCTGGCCTCCTCGGCCTGGGTTGTGGCAGCTGCCTTTTTTCCCGCAGCAGCTCGCCGAGAAGCTGAGTTGTACTCAGGAAGATGAACCAGCTTCAAGGCACCCACAGCCGGGGTGTTCGGGGGCCTCATATTTGCGTGGGTCCCCAAGCCGGGGCCTGTCCAGGGAGTTGTCTTTGCACGGTAACCCGAAGACCCCCCCGCCCCACAACACTCGGCCACGTTTCCTGCTGGCGACTCGGTTTCCAGCCTTTCAAGACTGAAGAGAAAATTCAATCATAAGATTTACTTTTTATTGGCCAAGAAGGGGCTTAAAAAGATGAATATCCTCCACCCTTTATTCGGTAACTAGAGTTGCCCACCGCCAACTCTGAACTGGAAAAATAATGTCATATCAAAATGTGTTTGATTTTATAGACTTGGGGGGTCACTGGGGCCTGTCCCCGGGTCCATTATTTGCTGACGCTTCTCGCTTCCCTGCACTGTGGGTGTGTGAGGGTCCCTTTTCCTCCCAGGCACTCAGGAATATGAATCTGTGTGATATTGATCCGCTCAGAGAAGTTGGTGTCCCCTATCCCTGTCTCTGTGGCAGTCCCGCTGCCCTCATTTTTCATTTTGCCTCATATAAAAGTTTCTAATGTTTCTTGTTGGTGGCCAAAAAGATCAGTGTTTTCCTTGAACAATTCTGAACGAGTCTTTTTGATGTTTTCTGGCTTAGCTCTTAAATCTTGGGTGTTGTGGATTGCAAAGAAAAGAGACATTTAGGGATTCTATCATCAATCTCATTCTTCTGAGCTTTCAATTGAAAACTTTGAAAGGCGCTAGCTTCCCGGCAGCGATGAGCTCCTGGCGTTTGCAGGCGGCGTGAGCCTGACACAATGAGCCTTTGCAAGGGTGCGCAGGGCCCCATTTGTCCTGCACTGATGGTGTCCATGGCCAGAATCTTTAAGCCACCCCAGAGGCCAGCGTCCAGGCTCAGGACCCTAGGGTGTGTACAACGCCATTTCCTTACAACATTGATGGTTACAAGTTTTTAAGAAACCAAAACATTATTAAGAGACTTGTCTTCCGAATGGACTTGCCCGATACAGAGACCTTCAAATTATATTGTTGGTGGCACAGAATTTCCCTTGACTCTCATATTTATAAATAATGTAGTTATGATCCATTCCCCTTCTGGTGTTTCTTCCTCTTTTATTTTTCTAGCCACAAGCGGTGGTGCTCGGGGCTTCCGCTTGGCTCTGTACTCAGGAATCACTCCTGGTGGAGCTTGGGGACCATATAGACTTGAACTCGGGAAGGCCGCATGCCAGGTAAACACCTATCCACTGTACTCTCCAGCCCCCTTGTATTTTTGTTTTGATTTGTTTGGGGTCCACATCCAGCACTGCTCAGGGCTGACTCCTGGCTTTGTGCTCAGGGTCACTCCTGGTGGGGCTTGGGAGACCATCTGGGATAGCAGGAAATAAGCTCAGGGTGGTCCTTGGTGCCCAGAAGTGAGATGTGGCTTTGGGAGTAAGGCAAGTCGTGCTGTGCCCGGCTCGGAGATGTTCTGTTACCAACAGCTTGTTATTTATTTATTTGTTATTATAAAACTTTCATGTTTGAGCTTTAGTCATACAATGATCGAACACCACCCGTCCCTCCACCAGTGCACATTCTCCACCACCGATGTCCCCCAGCTCACCTTTTTAGCCCGACGATTTAAGCGTCAGATAGGGACACATCTGATCCTCTTGCTCAGGGGACCGCATCATTCATCATCTAGAGGAGAGACTAAAGGGGTGCAGTTCCAAGGGTGCTTGGCTAAGGGGTGATGGGCACTGGGCTGGGGAAATTGGGGTCACCCTGTGCTTGATGAACTTACTTTGCATTCCAAATCTAGCCCACATCCTAACTTCTCCATGGAGACTTCTCTGGTTTTCTCAGTGGAGGTAACTTTTCACTCCACTGAAATTCCTCTTATTCAACGTATCATTTTCTATTTTGTTTTCATAGTAACTTAGTTTTTTTTTCCCCATATTTCCCCTATTAGATGCTGAGTTCATTAGAGCATGGTCTAGAATCATGCAGCCTTTTTTAAAAATGTATATTTTATTATAATCTAAGGACTGGAGCGATAGCACAGCGGGTAGGGCGTTTGCCTTGCACGCTCGGAGAGCCCAGCAAGCTACCGAGAGTATCTCACCCGCATGGCAGAGCCTGGCAAGCTACCGAGAGTATCTCACCCACATGGCAGAGCCTGGCAAGCTACCGAGAGTATCTCACCCGCACGGCAGAGCCCGGCAAGCTACCGAGAGTATCTCACCCGCACGGCAGAGCCCAGCAAGCCACCGAGAGTATCTCACCCGCATGGCGGAGCCTGGCAAGCTACTCGTGGCGTATTCGATATGTCAAAAACAATAACAAGTCTCACAATGGAGACGTGACTGGTGTCCGCTCAAGCAAATCGATGAGCAACGGGAGGACAGTGCTCCAGTGCTATTATAACCTAAAGGGCCGCAGTGGTGTGAATGGTTGTGGTACTATGTACACAATTGCTGCTCTGCCCGCCCCAGGTCACCTTTCCGACTTCCGTCCTCTTTTGCCTGCACCGTCAGAGAAGCTGGAAGGGAGGAATGGACGAGAGGGGGGTGAGCCCAATGCAGAAAGTGTGATCAACTTCTCCACCGTCGTCTCTCCCTTTAATAATGTTCTAGGGACGGAGAGATGGGACAGTGGATAAGGTGCTGACCTTGCATGAAGCTTGATCCCCAGCACCCCATACGTTCCCCCGGGAGGCTCTGCCTAGGGGATGCCTGAGCACAGAGCCAGGAGTAAGCCCCGAGCACCGCCAGGTGTAGCCCCGGCTGGAGCAGGACAGAGTGGCCGGTTCCCAACTATTTCACCGTCTCTGGGTTTCTGCTTCCCCACAAGCCCTTCTTCCTCCCGGCGATTTCCACTCTCTCCTGCTTACTCCTTAAGTCCAGGTACAGAATATCCATTTGTAGAATATCTGGTCTGTGGGTTTCGCTGTCGGAATCTAGGTCTGGGGCCTCGGTGTCACTCTAGGACGTGAGCGACTCCTACGCTGGGTTTCTTGTTCTGAGTTTCTAATTTCCACTGTGGACATTTGTCACCCTAATACGCCTAAAAAGAATTTCAATATATTTTTGCTATTTTAGGACTTGGACTCCTTTCCCTCAGCCCCTGGGCTAAGTTTCAACCCCCTTGAACTGGCAGCTAAGGTCCTTCCGTAATGGGGTATAATTTGCAGATTCAACTTTGCCTTTTAAATTTTTGATTCAAAATTGACTCGAAATTGAACTTTGATCATCAGTGTCATATTCCTTTGCCTGAAAAAAAGCAATCAGAGCACTCCTAGCTACTTCTGTTCTGTGCCCAAGAAGGGCTGTGTCCTGGCCTCCCAAGTGAGAGATAAGCCATCATTATCCGTTAACCCCGGTGGTGCTCCATCCATCACCAGACTATTTGTGATTCTCAGATTGTTCCAACATCATGATTTTGCTCGCAATGTTTAGGAAACGTCTCTCTTCCTTTAGACTTAGCCTAGCAATCTCTCTCTCTCTCTCTCTCTCTCTCTCTCTCTCTCTCTCTCTCTCTCTCTCTCTCTCTCTCTCTCTCTCTCTCTCTTCCTGTCCCTCACCTCCTCCGCCATGCTCCCATTTCCTCATCAAATCCCACTCTTGACTAGTCTGTTTCTCTTCCCAGTGGCCAGGTATGTAAGGCCAGGGATATAGTTGTTGCTTTATTTGTATTTCGGGGCCTAAGGCTGATTTTCAATGTGATCTAATAACATTACTTGATGGTGACATAAAATGACTAGCGCTTATTGGATAGATCAATCCTCAGAGAATCACATTCAAAGTCCCGATACTGACACTTTATGGGTCAGGAAGTTTAGGATGCCCAGGGGCAGGAGCACTTAGGAGTGAGTGTGGAAACGGCCCAACGCAGATGCTTTGCACTTTGAGCGTTCAGAAGTGCAGCCGTGGCTCTGTGTGGGACAGCTCTGGGACACAGGGCGCGCAGCTGAAGGAGGGCGAAGGGACTGTGGTCAGCTGGCCCCTGTGAGACATCACACTGACCCTTTGCTGCTGGCCGGATGCGGGGGACGGTGCCAAGTCTTACTGTTTTCCCACCAGGCTTTTGGGGAGGAGAGGTCACGGGTGTCTGTATTCGCACCTGCCTGTTGACGAGTCCCGGAGTGACCGGCTGACCCCTTGACGCCACTCCTTCTCAGGAAGCTCCCATCAGGGCACGCGTGCTCTGAGGCAGGCTGCGGCATGTGCCAGTGAGTGAGTGCAGGTCCCACGGCGCCCCAGCCACGACGTCAGGGCTTGGACGCACTGCACAGGCCTGTCCGAGCGGTTCAAGTGTGGCAGGATTATTCATGCAGTTCCAGGTCCATGAAGCGAACCGTTGCTTACGTGACTGCGGTAGTTACCCTGTTTGAGGTTGCTTCAGGGGCTTCCCGGGGCTCCCGAGTTCACAGGACACCTGGTAAAGGCTGAAGTTGCTATTCAGCGTGGGCCAGAGGTTGTCTGGAGGAAGCTGGAGCCCAAACCAGAAAGCTCTACAGCATCTTAAGGCACGTGAAATTCCCGTGTAGCTCTTCTCTTTGCCCTGCCCGACAGAGGCACACACAGTTCCATGCACACGTGCAATTTCTGGAGGACATTCAGTCATTGAGTCATTGCCGTGTTCAAGGTATTAAACTGCATGATAGGAGAGGAAAGCGCGCTCATGGTCCCGGGGGAAGTGCTAATGGCTACGCGCTCCGTATAGCCGATCTTTCATTCAGGTAGCGTTAATGGGGCATCGACTCTGGCCAGGCACTCGTCACACCAGTGGCGGGAGCACACGTTGCACAGTCACATGGTGACCGGGCTCCTGAGTTCACAGTTCAGTGGGCAGAGAAGCTCAAATCCAGTGTTCCCGTATGCACATGGCTTGCAGCTGAGCTAAGTGCTCTAAGAAAGGGCGCGGTGCCGTGTGTATTCTCACCCCCAAGCCCAGGCTTAGGCGGGGAACGTCACCAGGGGGTATGCAACCCACTGTTCTGCTTTTGTTCTCGTTCGTGTTTTCATTCAAAGATGCGTTAGTTAGGAAGGTCCCGGGTTTCCGGGTGTGTGAACTCCCGTGCTAGAGAGGTCCCGTGCCACAGATGAAAGCGACTGAAAATGAAGCGTCACCCTCTGGTTTCCTGACCATCCAAGTGTTTCCCAGTTGCGTGTCCCTGCTATTCTTCTAGATCGTGGGGTCTTTCTTATTGCTCGAGTAACAATCTACATCCTCTCTCCTGGACACACAGTTTGACAAAGGCAGAGTTAGACACTCTGGAATGCTGCCGACAGCTAGAAGATGTGTTATAAGCAATTGATTAGTATCCCAGGGAAAGTATTAAGGGTTTTTTTTTTTTGCTTTTTGGGTCACACCCGGCAATGCACAGGGGTCACTCCTGGCTCTGCACTCAGGAATCACTCCAGGCAGTGCTCAGGGGACCATATGGGATGCTGGGAATCGAACCTGGGTCGGCCGTGTGCAAGGCAAACACCCTACCCGCTGTGCTATCACTCCAGCCCCCGAAAGTATTAAGTTTTAGGGAAAAAAATAACTTTACAAACTAGAAGAGACGCCAGGATTCGCCTGCGGGAATGTCATGTTCAAGCCCCTGCATGCTTAGACCCTAGATTCTCTGAGCAGGGACCCAAGTGTGGAGGTTGAGGAGAATGTGGGCACTTCCTCCGTCTGTTCCTTCTCTGCATACTGGAGTGTGGGGGTGTGGACTGCCTGGTTGACTGTGCTCACGGCTGAAGGAATCACAGCCAGTGACAGAGCCCTGCTGCCCCTGTTCCTGGACCCCACATCTCAGCTGGGGAGATAGAAAAGAAATGAGATGGACGGTAGCCATTTGGCAGCTACTGGAAGGCTTGGGAACACGGAGGTGGTCACAGGCTGATAGCTCAAAGATACACGCGCAGTGAGCCGGCCAGGAGACACCGTCCACGCAGGCCACAGACTGTGGTCAGACAACAAAGTGTTCGGGGGGCGAACAGTGTTTCTATAGGGGCAAAAGGAACGCATCACGTGTGGAGCGTGAGACGGGGAGAGGAAGGTGAGATCTGTGGTTCCAGGGGCTACATGGAGGGTCACGGGGTGCCGGGGGCTCTCTGTGAGCGAACCCAGAGGCGGGACAATGAGTCTTACAGATTCCGCAGGCGTCAGCGCGCCCTGTCTCCGGCCCCGGCCGTTGGCAATGGCCAGGCCTCAGACTGTACTGATTTTCGGGGACAGTCAGGTCCCCTGGCACCTGCTCGCCCCCCTCAGGGCCAGGCCCTGGGGCTTTCCCTCACCCGCCCAGCAGCCCAGGTGGTCAGGGAGCGCCAGGAAGCACTCCAGCAATGGATGAATGAAACTAAACGTGTCAGCGGCTAATACCGCAGAGAAAACAGAGGAGAAAGGGCAGAGGCGCAGGTCCAGGGGAGAGGCGCCGGTGGGGTCCTGAGGAGGCCATGGTTTCCAGTCAGCCCTGAGGGACGTGAAGTACCTAAGGGTCCTCCACAGAAGAGTTGTTGAGAGAGAAAGGACAGTCTCAGTGCGAGGTGAGGCTTACCTGCAGGTGGAGTGAGGGACGGAGGTCAGAATATTTGATTTACCTATTTTCTGGGGCCAGGGGCTATTTTCATGGCCGAGTGAGGAGCAGACGGGCCCTCCCGAGTCTGAGAGGAGGGGATGGCTGCAGGAAGGAGACGTGAGGTGAATGTGGAAGGAAGGCGGGAAGGAATTCGGGGCTCAGAACCCCGTCTCCTCACAGGCCCGCTGTGTCTCTCGCCTCCGCCGTGCTGCGCCTCTCCTCATTTCTCCTTCAAACCAGCTTTTGCTTAGGAAAATTTTTATTAACCATTAGCATCAAATATGCGAAGGCATTTTATTTTTCTAATCAAGCTCTCAATCATTAATTTCCCTTCAAAAACTTTTTCAGACTGTTAACAAAAATAAATTACCAGTAATTGCTAGTAACGGTTGAGTTGTCTGGGATTATCACTGAAGTATAAAATGCAATTTAGGAGCTCATTATGATTATTACTGCATTTCATTCACTAAATATGGTGACCTCATTTAGAAATTTAATATGCTTATTAGATAAATGTTAAAATTGTACTGGTGTAATTGTAATGATATTTTACTAGATTCCTTCTCTATTTGCTTTCCATTGCTTATAAGATATCTCATGTTACTGAGGCCGGAGAGAGAGTGCAGGGGGTGAAGCTGCTTGCCGTCCATGAGTTTGAACTGTCCCATCACATCAGGTCCCCTGAGCACCACCAGGACTGATCCCTGAGTGCAGAGTCAGAAATCAGCCCTGAGCACAGCAGGTTGTGACTCCAAAACCAAATAGAAAAATTCTGTGTGATGTTATTGCCGTTGGGAATATGGGGTGAGAGAATGGCCATTTCTATCACTGTTTCCGTGAAGCTAGGTGGCAAAGGTCATTACTTACTCTGAGACCATGCCACTTTTCTCTCTGAGTTCCTAGAAAAAATAGTTTGCTCAGAGTTCTTTTTAATGATAATAGTATCTCGCCCACACAGCAGAGCCTGGCAAGCTACCCGTGGTGTATTCGATATGCCAAACACAGTAACAACAAGCCTCACAATGGAGACGTTACTGGTGCCCGCTTGAGCAAATCGATGAGCAATGGGATGACAGAGACAGTGACAATATGTAATAAGATTATGAGTTTTATTTTGAAAGTAAGTTCATAACAATTTGAATTTTGGGTAATAATCATTTCCAATGTAGTGTAGCTACAATAAATAGTTCTTTGGCAGGGATCCTCAACAATTTTGAAGTCCTGAGACCAAAAAGGTTGAGGATTGCTGGGATTAGATTGGCTGCGCGGGCCTGAGGGCAGGACCCTGCACGGCTGCCAATCACCCGGGCTGTAGGACGGGAGTGAGACGTTGGCCCTCAAGGGCCATTCTGAGGCCAACTGAGAGAAGTGAGCGTGCGTCAATGTTGGGGGCTATCGTCTGTCCAGCTGTGTGCCTGTGAGAGGGAAGCTGGGGGTCTCTGGTATGCTGAGGATGCTCGCCTGTGAGGGTCTCTGGTATACCGAGGACACATACCTGTGAGGCTCTCTGGTATACCAAGGACACGTGCCTGTGAGAGTCTCTGGTACTCCAAGGTCACACGCCTGGGAGGGCCTCTGGCACACTAAGGTCACACGCCTTCGAGGGTCTCTGTATGCTGAAGTCACACACCTATGAGTGTCTCTGCATGCCGAGGTCACACGCCCGTGAGGGTCTCTGTATGCCGGGGTCACATGCCCGTGAGGGTCTCTGTATGCCGGGGTCACACGCCCGTGAGGGTCTCTGTATGCCGGGGTCACATGCCTGTGAGGGTCTCTGCATGCCGAGGTCACACGCCCGTGAGGGTCTCTGTATGCTGAGGTCACACGCCTGTGAGGGTCTCTGTTCGCCGGGCTCACACGCCTGTGAGGGTCTCTGCTCGCCGGGCTCACACGCCTGTGCTCCCTTTGCTTCTGATTCCCCGCACATCGACTCTCCATTGTCTTCACCGGGGTTGGCTCTGAAGTCGCGTGGAGCATGGGGCCATCCCATGTTTTTCCCCTGGGAAATAGACGCGGGGGTGGGGGCGGGGGCGTCTCTGGTGGATGCCTGTGGAAGTGAGAGGGTCACGGTCCGCAGGCTTCACTCCTGCGGTTTGCCGCTCACCGCGACTCCCCCCTTCCCGCGCCATCCTCCTCCTCCCCCGGAGACGGAGGCACAGCAGGGGCTCTGCCCCGTGTCCTGGGCGGGGCCGCAGGGCTCAGGGGAGGCTGTTCTTCCTGACGCCCCAAGCAGGCCACTCTTGGGCCTTCTCCCCCTGTCAGCTACGCCGCTGCTCAGCATGTGAACACCATCTCACCCGACTCCCCGTTTCAGGGAGGAAAGTGTGTCCCAGGGAGGCGCAGTGGTTTTGCAAGGTGCCGTGTCCCGGCGAGGTGGAGAAGGTTGCCAAAGGAGTCACTGCTTCGGCACGCAGCTCTCCTGTGTCTGGGTTCAGTTTTCCGGCATCTGAGGGTGGCGCGTCCATTTCCTTCCGATGCTGCATTTACAGACACTGCAGAATGAGTGTTTTAGCATCAGTTTGCGTAATGCATATCTCGTTTCACCAGCTACTTTTTGTTTGTTTGCTTGTTTGTTTGTCTTTGGGCCACATCTTACAGTGCTCAGGGCTGACTCAGGCTCTGCACTCGGGGATCACTGCTGGGGGGCCTGAGGGACTTGTGGGTGCTGAGGAGCCAACACAGGTCAGCTGCGTGCCAGGCAAAAGCCCCACACACTGTACTGCCATGCCAACCAGCAAGCTTGTTTAACGGCCCACGCCTCAGTTCCTTGTGCTTGATATTGTGTGTGTGTGTGTGTGTGTGTGTGTGTGTGTGTGTGTGTGTTTCCTGTGTCTAAGACATCTGAGCCTTGGTTCACTGTGTCTCTTGATGGAGGCATTTGGCATTGATTTGTACCCTGGGAGGCATCGACTGTTTACAGGCATAGAGACTGACTTCAGATATTGCAAATTTCAAATTCATTCACCTTTGGTGTTGGGTAGGGTTGTCTAAGCATTCGTCACAAAGGCCTCATGAGATAGAGAAATTAGAAGTACATGAAGCGCAGTTCAGACCCAATTTGAGGTGATTTCTGCTTTGTTCCTCGTACAGTGCTGAGAGGATGAGGCCAGCGGTGGGGCTACAAGCACGGCTGGGCTGGGGGTGCGGGGGGTGGGGTGGGGAGGGGGCTCCTTTGTCCCTGCTGGTGTCTCTGGTACTTGGTCTTGGTCCCCGGTTGGACACACCCCTCCCGGGGCCTCAGCCGCCCGCTGACCGCCGAGTGCCCAGCGCCTTCCCATTCCCGCCGCCCCAGTCCTGCGTGTCCCGGCCAGGGGACAGGGAACTAGCTCCAGTGTCAAGCTGGAAGGGTGAGCACCTGTCTGCGAGCCTCTGATTGTGCCTCTGATGGCAAACTTTGAATTATAATCTTAATAACAAGCCAGAGAGGGATCGCTCCTTCAAAAGGGGGCGTTGGAAGGTCCGCGACAGAAGGCCGGAGATTCCAGCTGCGTCAGCTGGGCACGTGCTTCCGCGGGGCACGCTCGGACCGGGGCACGCTCGGACCGGGCGCAGGCCGGGGCCAAGGCCTGCCGGGGTGTTTTGGGGTGTTTCCCTTGAGCTCTGCCATCAGGGAGCCCGCCTGGGCTGCCCTGCTGGACACTGAGGAAGGAGAGGAGTGTCAACAGTCACAGATTTCAGCCCCGGAGAGTCGGGCTGGGCCTGTTTCCCCAGCGCGAGAAGCCCCCTTCCCCGCGTCCTTCCCTAAGGAAACAGCCACTCTCCCATCCTCCCGAGTGGAGCAGGGTCTTATTTGGAGCCGCTCATCGGTAGCAGCTTGTGTATTCAAAATATGAGAACGAAGCCGCACCCTCTCTCGCCGCCTGCGTTCGGTGGTCTCGGGCCACTTCCCCACCCGGGACAGCCAATGGCAACAGAGGCTGAGGGGGAAACAGGGGCCAGGCTGGATGGTGGTCAACGCAGTTTGTTCCGACCTTGTCTTGGTTCTCTTCCTGCTCATCTTCCATTCCTCCTCCTCCTCCCGTTCTCCTCCATCCTTCTCAACCCTCTGCTTCCCGGTTCTCCTTGATTTCCCTCCATTCACCTTGACTCTCCTCCCTGACCCTCCTCTATCCCCCTGGTTGTCCTTTTCCTGATTCTCCCAGATTCTCTCCCTGCCTCACTGCCCGCTCTTACAGCCCTAGTTATATCCCCAAACCACGAGGGGTTGGGGATTACACATACGTGTGGTCATACAACCAACAGATGTCAAGTCCTTCCCTTAGGGGAAGCTTCTCCTCGGACAAATTACCATTCAGCAAGATGACCCGCCTCAGGGCAAAATACCAGCTAGGGGTGTGATTCTCCTCTCCTTAGTCCAACAACCATTTACACTGTAGCACTGTAGCACTGTCATCCCGGTGTTCATCTATTTGCTCTAGCGGGTATCAGTAACGTCTCCAGAGACTTGTTGTTACTGTTTATGGCATATCTAATACACCACGGGGAGCTTGCCAGGCTCTGTTGTAGCTCTTGGTAGCTTGCTGAGCTCTCCAAGAGAGATAGAGAAATCGAACCCGGGTTGGCCATGTGCAAGGCAAACGCCCTACCGCCCTACCCGCTGTGCTATTGCTTCAGCCCAACCATTTAAAAATTCATCTTAGTTCTACTCCTTAATACTATCAGTCATTTTGTATGGACACAATAAGAGATACGTTAGGCTTATAGGATGGCTCTCCTGGGGACGTCTCGATAAAGATCTCAGTCTACAGTGCTCAGGCCAGATTAGTCTTTCCTCACCCTAGCAGGATCTTAATCCAATTGTTACTCTTTGGATCATGACAGAATTTGTCCATGACCATGCTCTTAACTTATAGTTAAGTGTTATGGCACTTTGGCCTGGTCCATTTCAGTGCCAGGGTAGCTCACAGCTTGCCCTGGGTCCATCCAGTCCCTTGTCGGGACCCTGCTTTTGGGGTGCTAGGAAGTAAGGGCCACTGAGGCTTAAGTCAAGAAAACAGATGCCCAGGAGTGAATATTATTCAGAGTCAATTAGCTCCCAAGTTACAAAAGCACAGCATTAACTGTCTTCCTGTGTCTGTACGAAAAGGACATTGCTTTAAAGTAGCTTTGCAAAGGACTTAAGGAGAAGAGAAAAGCAACATCTCACTAACAAACACAAATCCAGTGTCCTAGAAGGATCTGACCTTACGGGTCAACAGAGTTTGAGAGGGGGATAAGGTGGTTGACCGGTTGGGGAAGCAGAGCACAGAGAAGAGGTTACAGATAAACGCAGAGGACTGGGAGTGTCTCGGGAGCACTGTGATGGGGTAACACGGTAAACCCAAGCTTCCTGGGCCAGGGAGGAAGGACGAACCAATGTTATCCTACAGCAGCTCACAGAGTTAAGGCTGCATAAAGAAAACAGAGTCGGTTATTAAATAATACCCATGATTTAAAAATACTTAAAATTGGGGGTCAGAAAGACAGTTTAGGGGTTAGGGGGATGCCCTGCATATGGCGAGCCCAGCTGGGCCCTGGCACCACACGGCCCCCCCGAGCACTGCCTACAGTGCCCCCCTAACAGCCCCTCGAGCTATCCGGGTGACCCCTCGCTTGGGCCCTGCAGGCTGCACTGTGTCCTGGGGCCTCCCAGGAACCCGCCAGCCCAGTGGACTGAGAAACACCAGCATGAGCCGCCTCAGCCTGTGAGCACTGTTTGGGGAGTCTCCCTACATCCCTCTCTCCACCCCCCCCAACACACAACAAATGCGGAAGAACTTTAAAACTGGCGAATCTCTCACATCAGCAACCTTTGTCATAGATGTTTGGAAAAATTTTAATTAAATTTAATTATTTAAAGTTTTTGAAAAATTACTTCAAAATGACCTAAAATGCTAAAAAAAAAATAGCGCAAAGCATTGGCACGCCCCTGTTTATTCTGTAGTACTAATCTCTGTAATCAGTACTAACCTCCAGTGCGGCACCGTTGGGAAGGACGAGTAGAGAGAGGCTTCTAAACTCTCAGGGCTGGGACGAACGGAGACGTTACCGAGACCGCTCGAGAAATTTGATGATCAAAGGGGTGATGATGACGATGATGATGATGATGATGATGATGATGATGAATCTCTATAATAATTAGGCTGGGCCTCCTCCTCCTAGACCCCCCATTGTCCAGTAGCTTGGCAGCCACGCCCACGAACTGCCCCGGCACTGTGTAATCCCATCAACGGTCACGATCCAGAGACTATAAAACAACGCTCCCGGAAGCGTGCGGCCTCTTATAGCCTAGTTCTCCCTCTCAGACAACCTGGCAAGGTACCGAGAGCAGCCTGCCCGCACGGCAGAGCCTGGCGAGCTCCCTGTGGTGTATTCATATGCCACATACAGTAGCAATGACGGGTCTCGTTCCCCTGACCCTGAGAGAGCCTCCAATGCGGCAGCGCAGCAAGGAAGAGTAAAGAGAGGCTGCTAGCGCCTCAGGGCTAGGACCAACGGAGACGTTACTGGCGCCCGCTCAAGCAAATCGATGACCAACGGGACGACAGTGATACAGTGATTAGCACAGTCGTCTACTGGGTTTCCGACTGTTCATACGCCCTCCTGCTTGATCTGTGGTGCGTGAGCGTCGTGCCACCCTCAGGTCACATCGAAGGGTTCTCTTAGACGTGGTTTCCAGCTCCCTTGCTCGACGTCACAGGCGTGACTCCCCTCGGAAGAATCAGACGGGGACAAGGTTCTGGCAGCGCTGGCTGAGGCCTTCGCTCCTCCATATTCAGTTCCTGGTGCTGGCCAAGCTCCACGCTGCCCGCAGCTCTTGGAGTGGGTGCTCAGGGCACAGTGCTCTTCTTCCTGTGCATGGCAGCGCCAGCCAGAAGCCCCGTGCGGGGCTCGAGGTCCCCTGGCCGGGGCCGTGGCCGGGGCTGGGGCAGTCCTGGCCGCTGGGCGGGTCCCTCCTGCTGCTGCTTCCTGACTGAGCTGGGCCTCGGTTAGGCGCGGGGACGGATGTCACAATCCGTGGGCAAATCCCACCGAGAGCTTGACGGAGTCGGGTTGGAACACGTTGGTCTTACTGGGTGAAGCAAACTTCATCACCCAAAACTAACTTCATCGTTTCCTTTTGCTCCTCCCAGTGCGGCTACCGGGAGTGCTGGCGTCCCCCCGGGCTCGTGTTCTGTGAGGAACGGCCCTGACCACCTCACAGGAGTTAACTCTGCTTTTCTCAGATCCTCTTTATGGGAACCCGTGTTGCAAAATAACTTGCTTTTCTGCCCCTGAGCAAGGAACTTGGATACAGGTGACCCGAGGTGCCCCAAGAAGGGTGGTGGTCAGACCAGATAACCAGAGGCCCCTCACAAGACCCATGACTGCCCCCAAAACCAGCACGTTCCTAGGCACTGATGCAAATGCTGACCTTTAAACTATAGGCTGAGGAGTGATGTCCTTCTAAACGGATTGGTTAGGGAAGCGTGTGTGGTTGCTAATCTGTTGGCTATGAAACACGCAGGCCCTGCGGGAAAGGCCGGGGAAGGCCTATATAAGATCTCCTTTGGGGAAGCGCGGGGTCTTGCCCAGCCTGCTGGGCCTGCGTGTCCGCCTAGGCGGCTGGACCCTGGCTAGCCAGTCTTACAATACACCCTGCTTGCTGTTTGCAGTCTCTGGGGTCTCTGTCGTTAAAGGGAGATCTCGATCCGCGCCCTAACAGCTCGATGGCCACCCCACAGGACGGGAGGCGGGGGGCGAGCCAAAAGTAAAGCCCTTTGAATTCCCACCTCGTCACGATCTTTAAGATTTAATTTCAGTGACCACAGGAGGGGACTTTGGATTTCACTTAACAATCACCAAACAGTGCAGAGTCAGGAACTGGCTACATCATGGAGGAAGCGAGTCTTCCACGAAGTGACTCAGGAAAAGTCTCTGCAGTTGTGGCCGGGTTATGAGACGTCCTCAGATGTTTTCTTCTTAAACAGGATCAAATATACCAATTTGAACTTTTCTTTTCCTTTTGTTTTTATTGAATCACCGTGAGATACAGTTACAAAGATTTCATGTGTAGTTCCAGTCATACAATGATCGAACACCCATCCCTCCACCAGTGCACATTCCCCACCACCAACGTCCCCAGTATCCCCCTACCCCACCCTTCCCCCTGCCTCTGTATCACTGTATCACTGTCATCCTGTTGTTCCTCGATTTACTTGAGTGGGCACCAGTAACGTCTCTATTACACTCAGCCCTGAGATTTTAGCAGCCTCTCCTTACTCGTCCTTCCCAACGAATGGAGGCTCTTTCAGGGTCAGGGGAATGAGACCTATCCTTCCTGTTTTTGGCATATCCAATAGCTTGCCAGGCTCTGCCTTGCGGGCGGTATATTCTCAGTAGCTTGCCGGGCTCTCTGAGAGGTATGTATATATCTGTTACTGTATTTGAGATATGAATACACCATGGGGAGCTTGCAAGGCTCTCCTGTGTGGGCAATAGACTCTTGGTGGCTTGTCAGGTTCTCCAAGAGGGATACCAAGGCTATTAGGTGTCGTGCCGCTGCAAAGCCGCAGAGCTTGGTCTTATTGTCTCTGGATGTTGGTGGGATTTCATGGCGCCATGGGCAGTTTCTGGGTGTGGCTGTCAAGCAACTGGAAAATGGGGGATCTGGGTGGAGGAATCCCAGTCCCAATACAAGCAGGCTTGGAGATCTCAGCCCCGGGTCCCACACACCTGGGCTCCTCTGCCGGTCCCTTCATGCGTGAGGCTGGTCTGAATGTGTGGAGAGGGATCTTGAGCACGACTGTGGCTGGGTTCTGGAGGTCTTCAACTGTCAAGGCTCTGCTTGGGGCAGGGAGGGAAAGGCAACCCCCTGCCTCTATGGCAGATAATTCCCCCCCCCCCCCCCCGCCAGACTCTCTCTACACTTGGGCATTATGGTTTGCCATACAGACACTGAGAGACCATCATGTTTGGCCCTTTGCCTACTTTCAGCACACGTCTCCCATCCCGAACAATCCCTCCAACCACCATTGACTCAGTGGTCCCTTCTCTACCCCAGCTGCCTTTTCCCCCAGCTCATGAGACAGGCGTCCAACTGTGGGGCGATATTCCCGGCCTTTGTGTCTACTGTCCTTGGGTGTCGGTCTCCTATTGTGTTACTTTATATTCCACAAGTGAGTGCAGCCCTCCTGTGCCCGTCCCTCTCCTTCTGACTCACTTCACTCAGCACGATGCTCTCTGGACCCTCCAGTCAGAAGAAAACTCCATGACGGATCTGATGTTCTTGAGGGGCCCTGACCGGGACGTCCTTCCCCCATGGGAAGAGTTTGCACTATCGAGTGACGGTGCCAGGAAGCTCTGCTTTGTCAGGTGGTTTTGCTGACGCTGCCTCTCGAACCCTGGGGGCGCCTGCACCCATTATCCTGATGGCTCTGCCCCGGGGGGGCTCCCCCGAGGCCACTGGACTGGGCTGTCGAGGGGCATCGCCCCTTCCCCGGCACCTGCAGAGGGAGAAAGAGCAGAGATCCCCCTCCCCCCGAGGGTGATCACACAGCTGGGTCGTAATAACCCAAAACAGTGCCGTGAGGAGCGGTAGCTGCTCAGGCCCACTCTAGGAAACGGGGTGCAGCAGTGCTGGGAAGGAAAGGAGGATCTAAACTTCCTCTCCCAGGGGGGCCCGGGAGCCCCCGCCCTGGCACGGAGGCACCAGCAGGACAGTGGCGCGGGCAGCCCACGGCCACGAGGGAGGTGCCAGCTAGGTGCCCCATAGGAGCAAGTAGCAGAGAGCCGTCTGTCTGCCTGCCTGTCTGTCTGTCTGTCTGACTGTCTGTCTGTCTGTCTGCCTGCCTGTCTGTCTGTCTGCCTGCCTGTCTGTCTGTCTGTCTGTCTGACTGTCTGTCTGCCTGCCTGTCTGTCTGTCTGTCTGTCTGACTGTCTGCCTGTCTGTCTGTCTGTCTCTCGCGGGGCCCTGGTGACGGCCGCCTTCTCTCCAGGGCAGCCCCCCCGCGCCCTCACAGCCATCCGCTTTCCCGTCGTTGCCCTCACTTCCCTCTTGGCTGTGCCGCTCTCTCCCTCGGAGGGAAGAAGGCGCCTTTTATTTACAGGTTTGCCGACTGCAGCCGCTCTCTGGGGGTAATTGCTGGAGTGATCCCACCTCACTGGCTTCCAGCAAAGCCTTCCAGGCTGACAGCTCGCAAATTGGAAATTAAAGGCGGTATAAAAGCTATTAGCTGAGCCTGGCCGTCGGGTGAAGGGCGTTGGGTCAGCGCTGGGAAACGCTGGCTGTCGGGGCCCCGGGTCTCCTTCCTTTGAGAGGAAACTTTCCTCTCCACGGCTCTGCAGGAAGGCCCTGCGCTCTCCTGAGACGCTCTGCCATGGGCTGGCACTTCTCTGTGCTCCGTTCTGGCCCGTGAGCTCGCCAGGGTGGTCTCTGGAGGGCTCCCGCCCACCTCTTTCTCTTCCCTGAGTTCCCTTTTCTTTTCCTTTTCCCTTAAAAAATTGCATCCCTGTGAGATACAGCTACAAGCTCTCATGTTTGAGTCTCGGTCATACGCTGATCCAGCACCCACCCCCCACCAGTGCTCATTCCCCACCACCAGTGTCCCCAGTACCCCTCCGCCCATCCCACCCTCCTCCGCCTCCGTGGCAGACAATCTCCCCCACCCTCTCTCTACAACACAGACACCGAGAGGCCGTCACGTTTGGTCCTCTGTCTACTGTCAGCACAGTCTCCCACCCCGAAGATCCCTCCAGCCACCCCTGATTCAGTGACCCCTTCTCCATCCCAGCTGCCTCCTCTCTGGCTTCCAACTCTGGGGCAACCTTCCTGGCCCTCGTGTCTACTGTCCTCGGGTGTCAGTCTCCTCTCTTCTCACCCTGGGGTGCCCGCTGGCTCCTGGCCCCCCCCCCGGGCCCTGAGTCTCCGAGGACGGTCACGTCCAGGCAACCCTGCACTGAGTGTCTGCTCAGCAGCTCCCCCCGCAGGGCCCCGCGCATACTGCGCCCAAGGGATTCTCTGCGAGGGCCCAGCGGCCTCTTCAGGAGGCCAGTCAGGCCTCGCGTGGCCGGGCGGGGCTGGGGGCTGCACAGGGTGCCTGGGGGCAGCGTGTCCGCAGGGTCTGGAAACCGTCCTGGAGCCGCTTCCTAGACTCCCGCCCTGCCACCTGCTCTCTGGAGCCTCGAATCTGGCCCTCCCCGAGGCCTGGCTTTCCCGCCGGGCAAAGAGGGGGACAGTGACCGCACACACTGGCCACGGCAGCGAACAGCACGTGCCAGGGCCCTGTGGTGAGCAAACCATCTGTGTCAGTTCTGGGCATTGGGGTCGCGTCCCTGCCAGCCCCCGTGAAGCTCTGAAACCCTCAGTGGAACCCGGAGGAGCCCGGAATCTGGGCCACAGGTTCAGGTTCCGACACGGGTGATTGTGAACGAAGCGAGTCAGTGGAGGCTCCGACGTTTGTTCTAGAAGGGTCCAGCGCCTGCCTGCAGCCGTCCCCAAATGCCCTTCCCTGTCTCGGGACCTTGGCATGAGCTCCGTGTCCTCCCGGTCCTGCTGTCGTACGTGACGGTAAGAAGGCGGGAATGTATGGTCCATCCACCCCCAGCGTGCTTGTCTTGCTTCTAGAAGATTCCATGAACCTCGGTCCTTCTGGCAAATACTTCTCAGTAAAGGCATCTTGGTCCGTCCCTGCGCAGGTCTCAGGGTGGCCGGTGGCCTGTCCCCCGTGGTCCCACTCCTCACCCTCCCGCCCCATGGTGCTCATGCCTATGCCTTTAATTTGTTTTTTAATAGCTTCCTGATTACAAAGGCTGCTCGTGCTTATTATAAAAATATGGAACCCACGGAAAGAAGCGGAACACGCACATAATTCCACCACCCGCAGATAAACATTGTTAATATTTTATTATTTAGCTGCTGGTTTATTTCACAGTTTATGAATCTCGTTGGCTCCTGAGTTTTGATTGCAAGGCTTCCAGTGGGGAGGATGCGGACCGAGAGCTTCCTGCGGTGGTGTCCTGAGGGGGTCAGAGCTTTCTCCTCGCCCCTCCCGGCCCAGGGGTCAGAGAGCAGATTGGGGGTAGCGGGGTGACGGTGCCCAAGTCTCGACTCTGATTCTCGGGACCCGTGACTGTCCAGGTTCCAGGACGCAGGGGAACTAGGGCTCGGGTGGAACCAGTCAGCTGGCCGGCAGGGGCCGCCTCCGGGGCCCGGGCTTGGCCCCTGCTGGCCACGAGGGCGCAGAAGTGGGAGAGAACTGGGAGGCAGAAGCAGGGAGGCTGGAGGCTGGGCAGAGACTGATGGGCCCCGGCAGGGGTGGGGCCAGGCGGGAGGGCAGGGAAGGGCCATAAAGGGCCCTTCAGGCGCCAGGTGGGAGGAGGCCTCGGTGCTTCATGGTGAGCCCCTGAGGCCTTACCCTGGGAATAGGAGACAATAAATCCGCGTTGCTGGGAGCAGCCGTGGGCAGGAGGGCCCTTGGGCTGCCCTAAACACTCAGCACCGGCAGGAGGCCGGACAAACGTTCCGGAAAGTTCCCCGAGCGCAGCTGGCACCAGTGGCCTCCTGGTCTGTGCTCTCCTTGTCCCATGTGCCACTTCGTGGACTCACCTGTCACCCCACAGTCCCGCAGCCTTCGGCCCATTTTCCTTCTCTCCCCTGGGTGCAGTGACCCGCGCATTAGCCGTGTCCCGGCACCGAGCCCAGAGCTGGTGTGCTCTCAGCAGTCAGGGCTGTCCAGTGCCAGGGGGACAGAGAGGGCGGGTGATGCCAGCACCCACGGAGAGGAGTGGGTGAGTGACGCCCAGCACCCATGGAGAGGAGCGGGCGGGTGATGCCCAGCACTCACAGAGAGGAGCGGGCGGGTAATGCCCAGCACCCACGGAGAGGAGCGGGTGGGTGACGCCAGCACCCATGGAGAGGAGCAGGCAGGTGACGCCCAGCACCCACAGGAGAGGAGCAGGCGGGTGACGCCCAGCACCCATGGAGAGGAGCGGGCGGGGGCGGTTGCTGCCCGCGGCCGGGGCTGGAGACTCCCCTTCCCTGGCGTCTGGTCTCTCTGTGGTGATGGGCCCCTCACACAGCCTTTCCCTCTCAGCCCCGGGCCAGGGCAGGACAGCCCCCGAGTGCCGTCCCCCACGGCTGTACCGCGTGTCTCCCGGCCCGTGGGGCAGGCGTGCCCCCGCCGAAAGGCCGAGGCAGATGAGCGGCGGGAGAGACGCGTCCGGGCACGGCTGAGACTCACCCGGTCAGGCCTCGGGGCTGTTGGCCGCGGCGCCCGTGGTCCCAGGCTGATGCCCACGCAGCCGGCCGGGCCGATCTCGGAACTGCATCGCCGGGGAGCTTTGCTGCCGTCAGCGGTTTTCCCGCCCCGGCTAACCGCGCTGCCTTGCGGTTCCTGAGCCCAGCTCTGACATTCCCGAACATTCGATCGCTTCTGTGAGCTCCTAAACCCGACGCTGCCTCTAAGCTGCCGGCGAGGCTGGGAAGGCGTTTTAGGGTCCGCTGTGGAGTGACGCCCCCCAGCCTCCTCCTCACCACAGCTGGCGTTCCTTCACTTAGGGGTTATTTGTCTTCCAGGGTGTCAGCTAGACAAATGGCGTTGCTCTCGGGGTCACGCTTGAGTTTCCTCTGAAGTGATTGGGGTTTTGGGTGGTTTTTTTTTTCAGTCTGTTATTTCTCAGCGATTCTTTTTTGAATTTGTTACTATCGATTATCGTGGAGATTGATTTGGCAGAAAACAATTCTGAGGAGCCGGCAGCTCGGAGCCCACAGGAAGGGGACGGCGGGGCTCCCGTGTCTCGGGGAAGCGGCGCCCCCGGGAAAGCGTCGTGCTCTGGTGGGACTCCAGAGCAGAGAGCTCCCGCTGACCCTGAGCTCGCTCCAGAGCCCGGGTCCCGTCCCCGACCAGCACACGCTCCTCACAGGCCCCTGGCGTGGAGACGGTGTCACCCCCCGCCTCTCCTCAGGGGAGGCCGTGTCCCAGCCGCTCTGGCGGGGCGTGTCCTGACGCAGCACGGGACACCCACACATCCCCCCGAGCCCCTCGGTCCCTCAGAAGGCGACAGAGCCCCATGTCCGCCTCAGGGCAGTCCCTCAGGAATGACGTGGCCTGGGAGCTGGAGGCTGTCCCTGCCCGGGAGGAGGCGAGGCCAGGCAGGGTGCGGGCGGTCAGGGCACGGGTAGCGGTCACTCGGCCCCGCCCTCTGAGGGGGGCGTGAGGCGCCCAGCGGCCGGCCTGGACTCTCAGGAGCGGGCGGGCAGTCCCGGCCTCTGTCACAGGGTTTTCTGTTCCACGCGGCCTGGCCCCGAGTCTGCTGGGGGGTCCCTGCCTCCCGCGGGTGCCGGGGCCGTTAGCAGTGACAGTCACCGACAGTCACCAAACATTTAGCGCCTAATGGGCCGCGTCTCCTCAGTCTGGCCGGGCCACACTCGTCCTTGCTGCTCGCCCTGACCTCCCGCGGGCTGCGGCGGGGAGCACCCAGAGGGGCCGGGAGCCCGGGACCCCCAGCCGCAGGCTGAACGCTGGGCGGGGGGGGGGGCGGGCAAGGGCCACAGCCGGGCCCTCGGCGGCTCGCTGGGGCTGACAGGGCGAGAGAGCGAGTCCTGCAGTGCAGGTGCGGGGGTCAGGAAGAGCACGGGGGCGTGGGGGGCTTGGAGCAGCGGGGAGGGAGGTGCAGAGAGGCCGACACTTGATAGCTTGATTTTCTCTTGTTTGATTTTGGGCCACACCCATCAGTGCTCAGGAATGACTCCCGGCTCTGTGCTCAGAGCTGACTCCTGGCTCTGTGCTCAGGGCTGACTCCTGGTTGTGCTCAGGGCTGACTCCTGGCTCTGTGCTCAGGGCTGACTCCTGGCTCTGTGCTCAGGGATCACTCCTGGTTTTGTGCTCACGGCTCACTCCTGGCTCTGTGCTTGGGGCTCACTCCTGGCTCTGTGCTCAGGGCTCACTCCTGGCTCTGTACTTGGGGCTGACTCCCGGCTCTGTGCTCAGGGCTCACTCCCGGCAGGTTCTGAAGACCATGTTGAGTTCTGGGGTTGAACCCGATTGGCCACATGCAAGGCGAGCTCCCTGTCTGCTCTCCTATGGCCCCGTCTCCTGTCCTGTCACCTCCTGTCCACTGCCCTGTCACCTCCTGCCCGCTGTCCTGTCACCTCCTGCCCACTGTCCCGTCGCCTCCTGCCCGCTGTCCCGTCACCTCCTGCCCGCTGCCCTGTCACCTCCTGCCCGCTGTCCCGTCACTCCTGCCCGCTGCCCCGTCACCTCCTGTCCACTGCCCCGTCACCTCCTGCCCGCTGTCCCGTCACCTCCTGCCTGCTGTCCCGTCACCTCCTGCCCGCTGCCCCGTCACCTCCTGCTCACTGTCCCATCACCTCCTGCCCGCTGTCCTGTCACCTCCTGCCCCTGTCCTGTCACCTCCTGCCCGCTGTCCTGTCACCTCCTGCCCGCTGTCCTGTCACCTCCTGCCCACTGTCCCATCACTTCCTGCCCGCTGTCCCGTCACCTCCTGCCCCTGTCCTGTCACCTCCTGCCCGCTGTCCCACCGCTCGCTGCCCGCTGTCCTATTTCTCCAGCCCAGACCTGGTGTCCCAGAGGCAGTGGCCACACCAAGCCCCCGGGGGTGTCCCCACAGCCGAGCATGACTGCGGCTGGGTGGGGCTCACGAGTGCCCGGGTCCCGGCAGGGGCGTGCTGGGTGACGCTGGGCTCTGGACTGTCCGTGCAGGCAGGGCTGCCCTGGACGTCTCGGAAGCAGCGGGGCGAGCGTGTGTGTGTGTGTGTGTGTGTGTGTGTGTGTGTGTGTGTGTCTGTGTGTGCCTGTCACTCGGGCTGTCCTGCGGGTCCGGCACGGGGCAGCTGGAGGGTCGGGTGGAGAGAAGGAGGCCAGCAGGTGGCCCGAGGTCGCAGACGGCGGGGCGGGAGAGGGGCCACGCTCTCCGGACAGGGTGTCGGGGGGCAAGGGGGTGGTGCTCAGGGACCATCTCTCGTGCCATTGGCGTAGCACCTGGGGCCCAGAGACGGAGGGGTGGCCCCGGGGACAGTCACCGTGAGACGCCAGGCCCTGGGCGGTCCAGAAGGCTTTGTCCAGGGGAGCCTGGGGCCCGAGCACACACTGCTGGGGGCGGTGCCCTCTCCCCACCCCGGGGTGCCTCTGCCCAGGGAGCTGGGAGCCCGGGGTCTGCTTGTCCTGGCTCCGAATGGCCACCCTGGCCCACTGGGCCGTCGGTGCTGGTGTCCCTGCAACCCCCGCTGAGTGGCCACAGGCTGTCTCAGACCTTCTCACATCTACGATCCTCCAGAGGAACCCCCAGCCCGTGTGTGGATGAGGGGGGTCAGGCCCGGGCAACCAACCGCCGAAACAGTGACCCTCGCACCGGCAGGAAGGGCTGTGGACTGGGCACGGGGGCTCGGGTCAACAGCAATTCTCGTGGCTCTTTTTTTTTTCTTTTTGGGTCACACCCAGTGATGCTCATGGGTCACTCCTGGCTCTGCACTCAGGAATTACTCCTGGCAGTGCTCAGGGAACCATATGTGATCCTGGGAATAGAACCGGGGTCAGCCGTGTGCAAGGCAAATGCCCTACCCGCTGTGCTATCGCTCCAGCCCCTCTCGTGGCTCTTGAGCAGAGCTTTTGCTTTCATGCTGAATTGTCCTGTTTGGGGCATTTTAAAAAGCCTTAAAGTCTCATATAATGTTCGCGAGTGGGACCGCAGAGAATAACCTGGACTGTTGCCAAGAGTGGTATCAGTGGAAACAGAGAAGGCTCACGTGGGGTCCCGGGTCACACAGCGCTGAGCTCACATGATCCAAGGCCACTTGCTGCCACGCCAGACCCCGGTGCTCAGTGTATGTTCTCTGGTGCCCCCGTCACCACAGCTGCCAGCCGGAAGCCACCGGGCACAGGGACGGGGTCAGCACAGCAGCCACCGAGCAAGGGGGAGACCAGAGACGCGGGTGCCGGTCCTGCCAGGGCCCAGGGCGGGAGTGAGGGCCACGCTCCCGTTGGCCAGAGTTGACCGGGAATAATTTCCGGGATGGGTCGGGCCTGGGTTATAGAAAGTGATGAGAGTCAAGTGTTTCCTCCTCTAATTCTATACTCAGGGCGGCAAGAGGCACAAACCCCCAACACCCATTCCCAGCCCCGGGGCTGAGCACGTTATTGGTTTAATTACGGAAAGTCGAACTTTCCTCTTTCTGTACTTGAGCGTGGGTAATCTGTCCCCGACGCCAGTGGACAAATGTCAGGCGCTCACTTACGGAGCCTCTTGCCCCTGCCCCGGGCTGGGGGTGCCCACTGTTCCGCTGGCCCGCGCAGTTCACGACTGAGGGCGAGCGGTCAGCTTGTGGGCGATTATTGTCAGCGTTTCACGGCGAATGGGGGTTGGCAAGTGTGACAAGAAGTGTCCCTTCCTGCCTGGTGACAGCTGGCTTGTTGATGGAAGGGGGGTACCCAGGGCAGGGCTGATGTGGCTTCCCGGGCCCAGGGCTCGGCGGGTGCCTGAGATCAACATGATCCTTTTTCACAGCACGGCCGGGAGGAAGGGCCATGGCAGGCCTGCAGGAACCACCGGAGCTTGGCCGTTGCCCTGTGCAGGGCAGAGGAGGTGGGACGGCTTCACTGTAGCCCCCGTCACTCTCTCTGGGGAGACGGTTCTTGGTGTCTAACCACGGGGCTGGCGGGCCCCAGGGAGGGAGCACCCAGCGCCAGCACCAGCGGCCGGCACTTGCTGTGGGTCTTGAAGGCACAAGACTGCGCTGGGCCACGGCTGCCGGCCCGGAAACAGCCACGGCCTGGGGCTCAGCCCTCGAGGGCACGCTCCAGGGGCGGCAGGCTTCGGGCTCCTAACTCCCGTCCAGGGGGAATGACCTTCCCTCCTGGAGAGGAAGAAAGGGCAGGTTCCGGGTGTAAAAGAAGCACGGGTTCGACCAGACGGTTCTGGGCGTTTTAGCACTGCTCCTTCCCTGACCGGCCAGCAGGCCGGCCGGCGCTGGACTCCCCCGGGGGGCACTGGCTCGAGGACTAGCGCTCCGGAGAGGCCTTCCGGGCTGGGAGTGAGTGTCCAGAGAGCGTGGGGCTGGCCCTGGATTCCATTGGGGGGGGGGGCAGGGGGCAGAGAGGGACCCGAGGGGGGGGCGTGTTCAGGAGCCCCCGCACGCGCTTCTCTACACAGGGGCCGCAGGAAAGAGCCTCAGCTGGGCTCTAGGGGGGACTCGAGGCACCGGTCAGTGGCGTGGAGGCCGGACTGAGACCCCTGGGACTCACAGCAGCAGGAGCTGTGACCCTCTGGAGGCCTGCAGGGCAAACGGGGCACTGGGAGCCGGGGGTCACCAGGCCCTGAAAGCCAGAGTGCAGCCCAGCCCGGGGGGCCACCAGAGACCCTGAGAGTCAGGGCGTTTGCCCGAGACGGACAGTGTCTGGTCCCGGCACTGGGTGTCTCTTTCCGGCCACTGCCCGGAGCCCCTCAGAAACGGGGCCATTTTACAGGCCTCCCGCCCAGCGGTGGGGCCCTGTGTGACTGGGGCTCTCGGACCCAGACTGGGAGGCGGGTCCCTCCTGCAGACACAGGTGCGTGCGTGCGTGCGTGCGTGCGTGCGTGCGTGTGTGTGTGTGTGTGTGTGTGTGTGTGTTTCCTGACACACAATGACTCATCCGAGTTTTCTGAGAAGTGCCCAGTGGGGACGCCGTGTCTGGGGGAAGGGACACTGGAGAGGTGCAGGTGAGCGAGGTCACCTGCAGTGGCGACAAGGGCCTGAGTGTGCCCGAGGCCCCCTTCAGCCTCCTTCACCCCTGGGAGAGTGAAGCTTCCCTCGGGGTGACCGGGCAAGGGTTGGCGTGGCCGGAGCATGGCGAGGACAGGAGGCCCCGAGGGAGGCCTCTGAGAGACGGGCCAGAAGGGCGGGCATGGCTGTGCCCCGGCTACGGGCACCCTGGGTGGCAGCGAGGGTGTGAGGGCGGGAAGAGGCGGGAGACAGAAGGGGGACGGGAGGCGGAGGATGAGTTGGTGGGTTCCAAGTGTCTCTCCTGTCCGGGGTTTGATCCACCTGCACCCAGAGGTGAGGCCGTGCAAGGCTCGTCTGGAAACTGCCCTGTCCTTCTCTGGGTCCTTAACACACGTTAGACGGTCGTCAGGCAGCCCTGACCGACTGGCCGGGGGCCTCAGAGGCCGCTGCCCTGGCCTGGGGCAGGGGTTGGAGCCAGCCCAGGGGTCTAGCGCAGGCGCCATGGCCGCGCCCGTGAGCTCCCCAAGCCCATCTTCCCACGGCAGCCGCTTCCCGCGCGGCTTAGATGAAGTGACTCGAGTCTTGTTAACTGGGTCCCGCTCTGTCACTGCCAGAACAAAGAGAAGGAGGAGGAGGAGGAGGAGGAATTTATTAGAGAAGAGGAGGAGGAGGAGGAGGAGGAGGAGGAGGAGGAGAGGTTTATTGAGACAAACAAGCAGAGAGAAGGCGAGGAGCGTGGGACTGACAGAAACTGCATCTGGTCTGTCAGTTCCGTGAGGGAGATGCCCGGGCAGACCAAGGAGGACCCGGATGCCCACTGTCCACTCCCGACGAGGGTCCTGCAGCCCCCCCATCCTTCCCTCTGCAAAGGCAGCAGCAAGAGGAGTGGACGGAAGCTTAGCCCTGGTTCCAGCTCCTGCTCCTCTCACTCCACAGCGTTTCCCGGCGGCCTGGCCCCTGCACAGAGCTCGGACGGACGCTTGGCCGAGCAGACGGAGAGTCCGGCCCACACCGGGATTCATAAGCGCGACCTACAGCTCTGCCCACTGGCCCCCGACTCCCACCTGCATTGTAAATAGCGCTGGGAAGATCCCGTGCCATCTGCTACTCCAGCGCAGGGGTCCCTGGTGCTGGCCAGTGAGGAAGGAGCCCTGCGGGGCCCAGAGAGGCCAGTGCAGTGCTGGCCTTGCACGTGATTGGCCCTACCGCCACAGGCGGTCCCTCGAGCCGGCCAGCAGTGACCCCTGAGCACCGGGCCGGGAGTAGGAGGCTCCTCAAACAAAATGAGAATGATTTTTCTTTCCCCGCGCCGGCCGGCGGTTCCGAGGCGGGTCCCAGCTGGCCCCGTCTGTTTGGGACCAGAGGAGAGAGGCAGCCTGGGCCCCTGGCACGGGCCTGGCAGGGCCTGGCAAGTCACCGGGCGGCAGGTGCGGGCGCTGCGGGGGCCGGAGGCTGCTCCCCTTGGCGGCTGTCGGGGACGAAGGTCGGCCAAATTCCTGGGGTGTCGGGGCGGCCGCTCTTGCAGAGGGACCCGGCACAGGCGTTACGTGATGGAGTTCTTCAGCGGGAGAGCAGGGCACTGCTGCGTGGGGATGAGACCCCAGCCCCCCCCCCAGGGCCACACCCCTGTTAGCACAGGGACACGTCACCCTCAGCCAGACTCGGCCCGGGCTGGACCGTGTCCCCGTCCCTCACGTGCACTGTCGGTCTCCGCCTCTCCCCAACGCGAGGCCTCCGTCCAGCGTGAGGTGAGACTCGGCACAGTGACCCGAAGCCACAGCCGGACTCCTTCCCTCTGCCTCCGCCCTGGCCGCTAGGGCTAGGCGGGAGGCGGGATGGACCCTTCCTGCCTCACGCGTGGCTCTTTGCTCCCCAGAGAAAACGTGGTAAAAATAAAAGGAAGCAGAGGAGGAAGCAGTCCTTGCACTTATTTATTTCTCGAGCTTTGAGGGCGTCCCCGGGGGCACCTTAGCTGTGCTCAGGGCTTGTTCCTGGCAGAGCTGGGGGGTGCAGGGGTGAAGTCTGGGTCAGACGCGTGCACGGCAGGCCCCTCGCCCCCCGGACCATCTCTGTGGCCAGGCAGCCGGATTGTGTGCCCCATGCATTCACACAATCCTTATTCTTTAAAAGGAGCTCGGCGCTTTCCTCAGCACAGGGAAGGTGACAGCTCACAGCCCTTCCCTGGCGGAGTGAGAGCTGCTGGCCCGGGACCCTGACGACGGGCTGGCACGTGGCCCAGCGCTGTCCTGCTGCTTCCTTCGTCAGGACGAGCACGCGTGGGCGGGAACGCAGGCCAGGTGGGAGGCGCACCCCTGCTGAAGAAGAGCCGAGGGCGTGTGGACGGGACGTGGACGGGCAGTGAGGTGGTTCTGCCAGCGAAGCCCGGAGCACCGTCCGTCTCGGTCGGTCACCGCTAAGAGCCGCCAACCCTCCGCAGCGCTGCAGCCCTGCCCGGGACTCGGGCAGATGCTGCTTGTGCAGGAGGTCGGGAAGGTGCCAGCAGGCCGTGCCAGCCGGCACACACTGCCGCAGCCTGCGCCCTCGCTGTTGGGAGCGAGCGGAGAGCTCATGAGCTGTGGCCGGGTGCCCGGGGCTCAAGGACAGGAGGGTGCGGCCTGCGGGTTCCTCTCGACTCACCTCCGTGGCTGGGAGCGTTTCCAGAGAGGGCGGCTGGGCCCAACTTGGGGGAAATCGAGTGCCAGTCCCATTTGGAGTGACGCTACAATCTGTGGTCTGAAACGCTCCTGTAGCACATTGATACGTGAAGGGCGAACAGGTGAAATGCACCTTGACATTTCCACGGGCTGAGTTCAGCTCAGCCGGGCCTGGTCTGCCCGAATCCTCCCTGTTCTACCCCACCTGGTCCCGGCTTGACTCAAGCTGCCGGTGACGGTGAGGACGAGGACGAGGGAAGGGGGAGGGGGATGAAGATGACTTGATTGCGGGGCCACCCCAGCACCTCCCAGGACGAGTTCAGGGATCATGTCTGCAGTGCTCAGGGAACCGTATGGGGAGCTGGGGACGGAACCCTGGTCGGCCACGAATGCTCGCTACTGGGGTGTTTATGACGTCTCTGTGCTCTCACCCCTCCAGTCTCCCCCTTAGAGAGGGTTACTGAGACGTCACAGCATCTCAGTAAAGCCATCGCGCCTCCATGCCGGGCTCACACTTGTGTCCTCGTGTCCTGGGACAGCCACGGTTCAGTGCCAGGGACCGCGTGGCCGTGGTGACCTCTTCACAGGGAGGCTGTGGATGGCTCTGAGGCCAGTGCCCCTGGCAGGGGGTGCTGGGCTCACAACGCTGCTCTGGACTGGCCATCGGCAGTGTGGTCCCTCCCAGGAAGTGACCGAGCGTGACCCAGAGCCGCAACCGCCGTGTGCAGAGTCCCCTCAGCTTTCCCTGAGGCTCAGCTGGGCCTTGGGGTGCAGGGGAGGGTCCCGGCCCCCCGCACGGGCGTCCTGCTGTGGGAGGGACGGTTGACTGCACCGGCTGAAGTGCAGAGGGACCCTGCAGCACCCTCACGTCTCCGCCCTGCTTCGGGGGGGATGTGCCCACCTTTGGGGGATGCTGGAATCCAGCTAGAGGGCCGACCGTCCCCCCGGTCCCATCACGGAGGGGCTGTGCCCTGGGTGCCGCCCTCCTCTCTGCTCACTGCTAAGGCCCTGCAGGAAGGAGCTAATGTCCCGCCTCCAGGCCGAGGGCACGGCCGGTGTGTCCCCACAGTCGCTGCTGGCACTTCACCTCTACCTCGGCGTGAGCGCAAGGCCACACACCGCTGCGGCTCCTTCTCGGCAATCAGCTCCGATGAGTCGGACCGTCTGGGCCGTGAGGGGCGCTTGGCTGGGGCAGGCGCTACCTCAGGCCTGTGTCTCCCTGTGGTGCCCGAGGTCTCTGTGGACGGCGGCTGCCGGTGGTCGCTCACTGCCGGTGCCGTGTCCAGGCGTGGAACGTGCCCCGGGCAGGGCCCCGCAGGCGCAGGTCTTGGTCCCAGCTTACCCGCATCTGGTGGGAGACTCGGAGTGTGACCCGTGCTGTGAGGCGCCCGAGCTCCCCTGCGGGTGAGGCGAGGAGACGCTCTCTCGGGGTTATTATGGGGTCCGGGAGAGGTGCTGGGCGTCTGCAGGGGCCTGCAAACGTTTCCTGGAGCAACAGGCTCATCCCCGGACGCTTCGGGGTGCAGGAAACCGGCACCGACTCGATCTCCTCCACAGAACCCCGCTCGGACGGGCGGGTCAGCGGTCCTGGCACCATCTCAAGTGCCCCCCAGTGCCCGGGATCGTTCTCAGCGTCACCTCACACTTGTTCACTCTCGCCCCGGCCACGTGACGTCACTTCCCTGCGAGGCTGCCGCTGATGGGGGCTCCGGGGGGAGAGGAGGGGCCACGGGAGGTGAGTTCCAGTCGTGTGCTGGGTCACCCCGTGAGAGACCCCTGCACACTGCCCACAGGCTTCTGACAGCCCTGGGGGGGAAACCGGGCGGGTGTCACCGTCCGTGCTCCGGGCACTGGGGCCTGGGGCGGGCTTGGTGCTCTCGCCCCCTCTCCCCTTCCTCCCCGTCTCCGGAGGAGAACGGCCTCCTCCTGAGGTCAGTCACCGGCTGGAGCCCACGAGGGGCCAGGCTGGTCTAAGCACCCTGACCCGGAAGACGCGGGGCCGCTGGCAACCGGGCCGAGCGCGCGTGCACAGGCCGCACCCCCATGCCACACTCCTGTGCACCCCGCCTGCCCGCCCCACCTTCTGCTCCTTCCAGAAGCTGCTCGTTCGGCCTCGTGGCTGACGAGAGTAAAATGGCGCCAGAGGAGAGGCTGTGAGAGGAGAGCTGCTCTCCAGAGGGGGAGGGCTGCGGGGAGACGGGCTCGACCCTCCCCCAGCCCCTGCTCCTCTCTCCGCTTCACAAATGCCAGGCAGCTGGTGTCGGCTGTGGCCGCGGTGCCTCACGCCCGGCAGTGCCCGGGCAGACGCTCTTCAAGGAGGGATGGCGGCACGCAGGGTGACCTTGGTGGCCTGCAGGTTCTGCTTGCAGCAGCTCTGTCCCTCACTGTCATCGCTGTCCCCTGTCCGGGGCTCTGTCCCTCGCTGCCATCGCTGTCCCCTGTCCGGGGCTCTGTCCCTCACTGTCATCGCCGTCCCCTGTCCAGGCTCTGTCCCTCACTGCCATCGCCGTCCCCTGTCCAGGCTCTGTCCCTCACTGCCATCGCTGTCCCCTGTCCGGGGCTCTGTCCCTCACTGCCATCGCTGTCCCCTGTCCAGGCTCTGTCCCTCACTGCCATCGCTGTCCCCTGTCCAGGCTCTGTCCCTCACTGCCATCGCTGTCCCCTGTCCGGGGCTCTGTCCCTCACTGCCATCGCTGTCCCCTGTCCAGGCTCTGTCCCTCACTGCCATCGCTGTCCCCTGTCCAGGCTCTGTCCCTCACTGCCATCGCTGTCCCCTGTCCGGGGCTCTGTCCCTCACTGCCATCGCTGTCCCCTGTCCAGGCTCTGTCCCTCACTGCCATCGCTGTCCCCTGTCCAGGCTCTGTCCCTCACTGCCATCGCTGTCCCCTGTCCGGGGCTCTGTCCCTCACTGCCATCGCTGTCCCCTGTCCAGGCTCTGTCCCTCACTGCCATCGCTGTCCCCTGTCCAGGCTCTGTCCCTCACTGCCATCGCTGTCCCCTGTCCGGGGCTCTGTCCCTCACTGTCATCACTGTCCCCTGTCCAGGCTCTGTCCCTCACTGCCATCGCTGTCCCCTGTCCGGGGCTCTGTCCCTCACTGCCATCGCTGTCCCCTGTCCGGGGCTCTGTCCCTCACTGCCATCGCTGTCCCCTGTCCAGGCTCTGTCCCTCACTGCCATCGCTGTCCCCTGTCCGGGGCTCTGTCCCTCACTGCCATCGCTGTCCCCTGTCCAGGCTCTGTCCCTCACTGCCATCGCTGTCCCCTGTCCAGGCTCTGTCCCTCACTGCCATCGCTGTCCCCTGTCCGGGGCTCTGTCCCTCACTGCCATCGCTGTCCCCTGTCCAGGCTCTGTCCCTCACTGCCATCGCTGTCCCCTGTCCAGGCTCTGTCCCTCACTGCCATCGCTGTCCCCTGTCCGGGGCTCTGTCCCTCACTGTCATCGCTGTCCCCTGTCCAGGCTCTGTCCCTCACTGCCATCGCTGTCCCCTGTCCAGGCTCTGTCCCTCACTGCCATCGCTGTCCCCTGTCCGGGGCTCTGTCCCTCACTGCCATCGCTGTCCCCTGTTCAGGCTCTGTCCCTCACTGCCATCGCTGTCCCCTGTCCAGGCTCTGTCCCTCACTGCCATCGCTGTCCCCTGTCCAGGCTCTGTCCCTCACTGCCATCGCTGTCCCCTGTCCGGGGCTCTGTCCCTCACTGCCATCGCTGTCCCCTGTCCAGGCTCTGTCCCTCACTGCCATCGCTGTCCCCTGTCCAGGCTCTGTCCCTCACTGCCATCGCTGTCCCCTGTCCAGGCTCTGTCCCTCACTGCCATCGCTGTCCCCTGTCCGGGGCTCTGTCCCTCACTGCCATCGCTGTCCCCTGTCCGGGGCTCTGTCCCTCACTGCCATCGCTGTCCCCTGTCCAGGCTCTGTCCCTCACTGCCATCGCTGTCCCCTGTCCGGGGCTCTGTCCCTCACTGCCATCTCTGTCCCCTGTCCAGGCTCTGTCCCTCACTGCCATCGCTGTCCCCTGTCCAGGCTCTGTCCCTCACTGCCATCGCTGTCCCCTGTCCGGGGCTCTGTCCCTCACTGCCATCTCTGTCCCCTGTCCAGGCTCTGTCCCTCACTGTTTCTGCCTCTGCGGCAGACTCTCAGGTCAGGGGTGGTCTGGATGGTGGATGTCCCCCCGAGAGGGGCAGCGCCAGCCACACGGTCCCTGATCCTCTCTCTTGCCCAACCAAGAGGAGCAGAATGTCTCTGTCTCGCCTGCGCGTCTTTCTGCTGTGAGCACGCGCCCGGCCCGCAGTGCGTACCCACGCCTGGCCCACGGCACAGGGCGACACTTACCTCAGACTCCTTCCCCGAGCCTCCGGCCAGACTTCGGAACAGCTGCTGGTCACGATCTCGAGCAGCCAGTACCCTCCAGACGGGGTGAGAACAGAGGGGAAGTGACGCCCGGGCAGCAGCCCCAGGCAGGGCCTGTGCCCTCCTGTTGGGCCCCGCAGTTCCCACAGAGCCACTTGCCTGGGTCGCCAGGGAGGGTGGGGGCTGGGGGTGATCTGGGAAGTGTGAGGGAAACCTGGGCAGGGGCGAGTAGCAGCAAGTGCTGTGGTACTCGTGGCCCCGGGCGCCTTGCTGTGACCAAGAGAGAGGCAGAGGGGCTGCCCGTCTCCTCCTCACACTGCCCGCCTCACCCCCACACTGCCCGCCTCACCCCACACTGCCCGCCTCACCCCCACACTGCCCACCTCACCCCCACACTGCCCGCCTCACCCCTCTCACTTACTGCCTCACCCCCACACTGCCCGCCTCACCCCCACACTGCCCGCCTCACCCCCACACTCCCGCCTCACCCTCACACTCCCACCTCACCCCCATACTTCCCGCCTCACCCCCACACTCCCACCTCACCCCTCTCACTGCCCGCCTCACCCCCACACTCCCACCTCACCCCTCTCACTGCCTGCCTCACCCCTCTCACTGCCTGCCTCACCCCTCTCACTGCCTGCCTCACCCCTCTCACTGCCCGCCTCACCCCTCTCACTGCCCGCCTCACCCCTCTCACTGCCCGCCTCACCCCCACACTGCCCACCTCACCCCCACACTGCCCGCCTCACCCCTCTCACTGCCCGCCTCACCCCCACACTGCCCGCTTCACCCCTCTCACTGCCCGCCTCACCCCCACACTGCCCGCCTCACCCCTCTCACTGCCCGCCTCACCCCCACACTGCCCGCCTCACCCCTCTCACTGCCCGCCTCACCCCCACACTGCCCGCCTCACCCCTGTCACTGCTGGCCTCACCCCTCTCACTGCCCGCCTCACCCCCACACTGCCCGCCTCACCCCTCTCACTGCCCGCCTCACCCCCACACTGCCCGCCTCACCCCTCTCACTGCCCGCCTCACCCCCACACTGCCCGCCTCACCCCTGTCACTGCCGGCCTCACCCCTCTCACTGCCGGCCTCACCCCCACACTGCCCGCCTCACCCCTGTCACTGCCTGCCTCACCCCCACACTGCCCGCCTCACCCCCACACTGCCCGCCGCCTCCCTCCTCAGCAGTGGTGGCACAAATGCCCATGAATCCCCCTGCATCACGCAGGGCCTGACTCCACACTCCAGCCACTGGCCGTGAGCTCTTGCACACTTGGGCTCTTCCTCTGCAGTCCAGCTGCAGCCGCATTGTCATCTGAGGGGCAGGGCCAGGCTGCGTGTGCCTGACATGCTGTAGGAAGACGTGCAACACTGTTGCGTAATAAGCTGCACTTCCGCAAGATCCCCTGGCGGAAACTGTACCGGAAGCTGCAGACACTGCTCTGTAACTGATACATCCCGGGCCCGGGGTCCGAGGAAAGGTGTGCCTGGAAGTTTCTGGGGGAAGCCTCCCCTGGAAACGTTCCTCTCGGAAGGACAGTAGTCACACGTGGTGCCCAGGGAATGCAGGCCGCACGCGAACGCCTCAGCCCCAGCACCCTGGGCTGTCGCGTCCAGCTGGGCGCTGGCCCGGAGCTGCTTCTCCCCACTGTGTGTTTCCTGGAGCTCGAGTCGGGCTGGCATCTGAGGAGGGCTCTGGATGTGTTTGAGTGGACAGCGACGGGTCAAAGGTGCTTGGGGACTGTGGGTCCAACTCGGCACCCTTGGGGCAAGGGTCGAGGTTTAGGTTTCTCAGAGGGCTCTGGGCTGTACGCCCAGGCCTGCGAGCACTCACTGGGAGTCTCGTGTTGGCACGCTGGTGATGGGCGTGCTGCTGGCCCGAGCCCTTCTCTCTCCCTCTCTCTCTCCCTCTCTCTCTCTCTCTCTCTCTCTCTCTCTCTCTCTCTCTCTCTCTCTCTCCCTCTCCCTCTCCCTCTCCCTCTCCCTCTCTCTCTCTCTCCCTCTCCCTCTCCCTCTCCCTCTCCCTCTCCCTCTCCCTCTCCCTCTCCCTCTCCCTCTCTCTCTCTCTCTCTCTCTCTCTCTCTCTCAGGACACGGATCAGGCCCTGGGCTTCCCTCTGCGGGTGCCGGGGTGGGTGCAGCGGAGAACACGTCCCTCCCGTTGCTTGTTCTCGAGGGTGCTGCTGGAGTGTGCTGGGAACAGCTTTTACAATTAATCAATTAGCTAAAATACAATGTAGGAATACTCGCTTTTAAGTTTTAATTTAATTTTTTTGCTGAATCACCGTGAGATACAGTGACAAAGCTTTCGTGTTTGAGTTTCAGTCATACAGTGATGGAACACCGGTCCCTCCACCAGGGCACATTCCCACCACCCGTGTCCCCAGTACCCCCTCCCATCCCAGCCCTCCCCCTGCCCCCATGGCAGACAATCTCCCCCACACTCTCTCTCTCTACTTTTGGGCGTCATGATTTGCAATACAGACACTGAGAGGCCGTCACGTTTGGTCCTTTATCTACTCTCAGCACACACCTCCCATCCCGAACAATCCCTCCAACCATCATCGACTCAGTGATCCCTTCTCTGTCCCGGCTGCCTTCTCCCCCAGCTCAGGAGGCAGCTTCCAACTATGGGGCATTATTCCTGGCCCTTGTGTCGACTGTCCTAGGGTGTCAGTTTCATATTGTTATTTTCTATTCCACAAATGAGTGCAGGCCTATGTCTGTCCCTCTCCTTCTGACTCACCCCACTTAGCATGATACTCTCCATGTTCACACACTTATAAGCTATTTTCATGACTTCCTCTTTGCTAACAGTTGCATAGTTGCGTGGGAAAGCTTCGCCACGCTCTGCCCCGGGCCGTCCACTCTAGGTGACCCATGAGTATTTGGTGAGCACACCCCGGCCTTTGGGATCACTGGTCAGTGGGCACCTGGAGGTGCTCCCGCTCTGTCAGGCTGAGAGGAGCCGGTGCAGCCGGGAGACTGTGGGGACGAGGCTCCCACGGGCCCCTCCCCGGCGCCTCCCCTGGCAGCTGCCTCATTGTGCGGGCACTCTGGCGTCCACACAGAGGGTTTTGTGGCCAGACGGGGCTTCCTGCCAACCTCCCCGCGGGCCGTGCAGAGCAGCAACACATCTCGGCTCCCACATTCCGCACCCACAGTAACCAGGAGATGAAACGCCGACTGTCTCAGCCCCTAGCCAGCGGGGCCGCGGCAGAGGAAAAGGGCTATGAAAACCCCCCAGGATCAAAGCAGTGATCTCAACAAAAGCTCATTAGCAAGCAGCCTTGGACTCTGTTGTCTTTATTATCCTTTCCCCCGTCCTCCCCGTGGTAAGGGTCTTCCCAGCCCGGCCGTCCACACAGACAGCGGACTCTTTCTACGACTCTTTCTACTCTTGCTCATTGTCGGCCCCAGCCTGTTGTTTGTCTCCATCTGGTTGCCTTTGATACGCGGAAGTGTGCTCATTGGAGGGGGTTAGAAAGAAGTTCGGTTTCTTTGTGTTTCTTCTTCCCCCTCTGTTTTCAAATGGCTCCGACTTCCCTTTCCCGACGTTTGAATGAATCTTCAGTGTTTTGTACTAACTTTGGTTTTGATGTAGTTCAATATGTAACACGCCTGCAGCTGACCACCGGGTTCCTCCGGAGCTGGAGTTTCTCCTGGCGCTGTCGGAGTTCAGCGAGCGGCCGCGGTGGCTCCAGCTCGGCCCTCTGCTCCCGTGTCACCTGCCTCTGAGACAGAGATGAGCGTTTACACTAGTTGCTCCCTATGAAGCCGTGGCCGTGCTACTAGTAGGTTGTTTCTGGAACCCCCTCGCCACTTAGGGTTTAGATGATTCGACTTTAGGTGTCTCCGAGTGTCCAGGGCTGAGGCTTGGGGGGCGGAGGACAGTGCTGGGTCCAGGCACGCACCTCACCACACTGTGCTCCCAGAATCACAGGGTGCCCCAGAGGGGCCCAGCACCCTGACACCGCACCCACAGAGGCCCCAAGCACAGAGGGGCCCAGGGACCCCGGCCCTGCAGGGCCCATGTAACCCTTGTCCCATCCACAGGCTCTGAAGCAGGGCCAGTGGCCTAGTGGACGAAGAGTTACGGGGGGACCTTTGGGCCTTCTGAACCCTTCTTGGGAACCCCAACCCCCCAGGGGTCCATAGCTCCATATTTTGTGGCTTATTTGTAAATATTAAATCCACTTTCTGGCATGTAGAATATCACCTTGACCTTCTCTCTTTCTCTGGGTTTGATCTACTAGTCTGAACTTCTAGAAATGTCAACAGTCGATTTTCCTTTCATGAATATCCTTATTGAAGCTGACATTTTATTTCCTTCATTTATAAGTCTATTAGTAAATCTCACAGCAGCAGCAGCTTTCTCAGGGAAGATTTTTTTTTAAAAAAAGGAAAACCGCATCAATTAGGTAGGTGCCTCTCTCTTTCGGCATGTTCAGAGCAGAACGCCCGTGCCGTGAGGGGATTTCGGCTGCGACCGAGTCAG
Organism: Sorex araneus; assembly: GCF_027595985.1. Classification (NCBI taxonomy): domain Eukaryota; kingdom Metazoa; phylum Chordata; class Mammalia; order Eulipotyphla; family Soricidae; genus Sorex; species Sorex araneus. Next base: position 2,851,974 of record NC_073305.1, on the reverse strand, counting down.
CCTCTGCGGCGAGGGGCGGGAGCGTGGCTCGGGGGGACGTCACGGGTCTGCGTCGTGGCCGACCTCGGAGCAGCCGGGACGTCTGTGCCACGCGGACGGGGCGGGCATCTGCCCACACTGGCACTCCGTGGGCTCTGGCAAGGCACCCCGTTTGTGTCCTCAAAAGCCAGGCCCCCCCTTCGAGCACGGCAGACCCGCCCCTCCTGCTCATTCTACTGCAAGACTTTTCAGCTCAGAAAAAGTCACCGTGTTGGGGGCTGGAGCAGATAGCCCAGCGGGGAGGGCGTTTGCCTTGCGCGCGGCTGACCTGGGTTCGATTCCCAGCATCCCATATGGTCCCCTGAGCACCGCCAGGGGTAATTCCTGAGTGCAGAGCCAGGAGTAACCCCTGTGCATTACCGGGTGTGACCCAAAAAGAAAAAAAAAAAAGAGTCACTGTGTCGTTGTCTCCGGTCTGCACTGGCAGACCCTCCGGGTCACAGAGCACCCTAGGGAGGATTCTGGCTGAGCCCAAGAGTGGTTCCGTCTGGGTGTCTGGCTGCAGCCCCTCACCACCAGGCATGCCCCCCAGGGGGACGGCGCCAGCCCTGTTCTCTCCCACGTCACCTCACAGCGATGGCACACTCTCTCCTAGGTGACATTTTCTCGGCTCTACTTGGTCTTCCCTCCCAGTTCCTCAGCCAGCTCTGCTTCTGCTCCCCAGGGCCCTGGTCTCCGGCCTCCTCCCCCTCCCCAGACTCTCCCCCTCAGGAGACCCACATGGGAACATCCGGGCCCTTCCTATCCCCTCCCCTCTGGACGCGTCTTCATTTGGTGGATCCGCACGCATGTGGGTGTGTTTGGTGTTTGACTTGCTCCTAGGCTGCAAACTCAGTGAGAACGAGGAGGATTGAGGGGATCTGGTTTGGCCCGGCACCAGATCCTGCATTTCACGCCTGGCACGTGCAGGCACTTGGATGTCTGTCGACGGAGTGAGCGGTTCCGAAACAGCATGCATGGGAACCGAGGCCTAGGCATCACCGAGCTTGGCGGAGCGCCTGCAGAAAGGCAGTGGCAGAAGGAGTTCGATTTGGCCCTCTAGTTCCCTCTCTGTGGGCTGTGTACTAAACACAGCTGCTTTCCTTCTGAGTGGCCCCTTGGAAGCTTCTCTCCCGGAGGAATGTCTTTTTTGGTGTGTGCGGGGCGGGGGGTGCCGAGCAGGGCTGCGGAGGCCCCCGGCTCCCTCAGTGCGGTGCCTGAGGGTGGACACGGCGCAGGTGGGGTGCGGGGGGCTCGGCATGTGCCCTGGCTGCTGAGCTGGGCGGGGGCGGGGGGACGGCTCCAAGTGGTGCTGGGCCAATCAGGGCGCACAGTCCCACCAAGGTCTGGGGGGCGCCCTGGGGGGCGTTGGCAGCCTCCAGCCTCCAGGGCTACACTGGGCAGAGTCTGGGGCCTTGTGGTGTGGGGGAACGGGACCCCGCAGGGCTGGGACCCCTGGGCCCGGCCCCAGTTCCTCTGCCCCCAGTGCAGTGGCTCGTGTGGTCCGTGCTGCTGGAGAGACGAGCTCCGACTCTCGCCCCGGGCAGGTGGGAGACGGGTGTGTGCACAGCCCCGTGGAAGAGGGTGACTCGCCTCTGACGGCCCCCTCCTGAGCAGCGGGAGACCCACCGGTGGGCCGGGGGCTGAGGCCCAGGTCAGTGCGTCCAGCCTGAGGCTGGCCGGGGCCGCAGGGCACTGACTCAGCCCGGCCGGGACTCACGTTTCCATCAGCTCTCTAGCTCCCTCTCCCCGCCTGGCCCCTTTTCTTTCTGTCTCCGGCCCTGTCTCCCCACCCCGCCCAGCCCCTGCACCAGGAGATGGCCACAGAGGTGCCGGTCACACCCGGCCCCCAGCCCTTTCCCTCATGCCTTGCCGGGCTCGCTGTGGCCTGGGTCTGGGATGGATACTCATTCCACAGTGCTCTCTGCCTCTCGAAGATGCAGAGAGGCGCGCCTGCTCTGGTGGCCAGCAGCTTCCGGAAAGTTCTGATCGGGGGCGGGGGAGGGTGTTCTGAATCCGGCATGTTCATTTCCCTGTTCTGGGGGGCGGCGGTCAGTTCTCTGTCTACACGAAGCGGAGGCCGGAGAGCGAGCGTGAGGCGGGGCCACTCGTGACCGTGACCGGCCCAGCCAGAGGCTGTTTCACCCCCCGCTGCTGCTTTCAGCATGGCAGGGGAGCGTGAGGGGGGGAAGGCTGGGGTTTTCCCTCCTCGCCTCCTTTTCTGGCGGCAAAATGAGGCATGTTCTGAGTAACCAGATTCAGTCTGTTTAGAATCACAACGCAGAAAATGATGGATTTTCTCCAATCCCGTTCTGTAAAGACAATGACTGCTAATTTGGCCGTGGTATTTAGGCTCTTCCCCTTCTCATGTCTCTCCTTCACACACACACACACACACACGCACAAACACACACACACACACACACGCACACACACACAGACACGTAAAGCATATTTTGGCTACTGATGTATTTATATAAATATATGCAATGTACATATGTATACCAACTTGTACACGTGCATTTAAAATAAGACCATGCTGTGTATTCTGCTTGGATGTACAGCCCCATTTCTCAGCCGTGCTTAAGGAAACATGGGCATATTTGCTTACTAGTGCGTCTGATTTAGGCTTGGCTGCACAGCGGACCGTGTTCCTGGGCGCTCCTTACCAGACCCTCTCTATTATTTCTGCCTTCGCTGTTTCGGCCGCACCGCAGTGAACCTCTCGCCTCAGATCTCCAATGTTTATGTTTCTTCATGGTAAGTTTCTAGAAGCCACAGTTTAAACGGATCCCCGTGCTCGACACGAGGCCGTGCTTCTGGGGAGATTCTCGGCCAGCTTCTATTTAGGGAACTCCCGGCTCCTCTCTGAGACCCGGCCAACAGCGCTTCACTGGGCTGCAGACGGCCGTGAGCGGCCCGGCTCAGGCCAGAGACGCCTCGTGTTTCGGTCTTGCCTTCCAGCCATTTTCCCTCCAGGTTTTGTGAGACTGTCCTGTCGGGGTGGGGGGGGGGGGTTCTCAGCTGCCTAGAGGTGTGGCGGGGAGGGGGGTGCAGCATTCCTGCTGAGACGTCATCTGCCCAGCCTCGACCCTGCTTCGGGCGGGACCCCGGCCAGGCTTTCTGGGCTGCTCACTCTGCTCTCCAGTGCTCAGTGTGGCTCTTTCCTCAGGCTCCCCTGTCCGGCCCCTGGACCCCTGACCACGTGGAGGGTTACTCCTTCCTCACAGCAAACCCAGGGGCCCCAGAGAGCTGCACCGTCTCGTCTCCTGCCTCTGGGGGCACCTGGTCCCACCCCCGTCTCGGAGCACGGCTGGTGAGACCGTGGCTGAGCTGCTGGCCATCACGACTTTCTGCCCCTCAACTCTCTGCCCTTGGTTTGACCTTCACTCCTCTGCGTGGTCACGGCTGCCAGTTCCCTCTGCGGCTCCTGCCACTCACCTTGATTAAGTGCCACCCTGTCCCCCGTTCTTCCTTCCCCTACTCCGGGGGCACTTTAACTGGGCTGTTCTTGGAGTCATTCATCATTTTCTATTCTGCTTTGAGCTCTCCTCTGGGCCTGCTCTGCATCTCCCTGCGGAATCAAAGCTCTCCGAAGCCCAGATCGGCATGGCTGGGCTATTCTTGTGCCCACCCGTGCCCAAGGGTACTGCCTAGTACCGATTTTTCATTTTGTTTTTAGGTCACACTCAGCAGTGCTCAGGACTCACTCCTGGCTCTGTGATGAGGAATCTCTCCTGGGGGGCTCAGAGGGCCACAGAGGGGGGCTGGGATTGAATCCAGGTCGACTGCACGCAAGACACGTGCCCTCCCCACTGTACTATCACTCTGGCCCGATACTGGAGACCTATTTCTCATCGAGGTGGACGGACAGACAGACCAGCTCCGACGGACACACACACACAATGCAGGGGAGCCAGCAGGGGCATGTGTCTCACTGGGTGGATGGGGCCACTGCGAAGCCTCTGCTTGTCCACCTCAGGACACACACGTAGTGAGCACACGCTATGTTTAAGATGCAAGTGAAAAAGGAAACTATAAGACATGGTTGAAGGAAATGGAGAAGCAAAGCAATGGAAAGACATTCCGTGTTCACAGACTGGAAGGAAAAATATTACTAGAAAAACTTTATATACGCAATGTCTACGATATGCTTTTCATTAACACCCATTCAAAAGCTTTTGGAATACACGTATGTTACAATGTATTCTATGTGCTCGGAGTTGCTGCCCTCAGGCGAGCCGTGAGCTCATTTGCATCAGTGTCTGAACACGGCATCTTTCAGGCTCTGCATGAGGCCGACTTCTGGTTCCCTGGTGTCCTTGCCGGCGCCTTGCAGCTTGTGCCCCTGAAGGCTCTTCCTCCCACCCCTGTTTGCCGCCAGTGGGAACAGCCGCGCCTGGCAGCTTGCAGTAGAGAACCTCAAAATTAAGTCGCATACCGCGTGTCATTTCTAAAAAGGAAATTTTTGTTTGTTTGTTTTTTTGGGTCACACCCGGCGATGCACAGGGGTTACTCCTGGCTCTTCACTCAGGAATTACCCCTGGCGGTGCTCAGGGGACCATATGGGATGCTGGGATTAGAACCCGGGTCGGCCGCATGCAAGGCAAACGCCCTCCCCGCTGTGCTATCGCTCCAGCCCCAGGAAATATTTTTACGTTTTGGGGGCTCTTTCTTGGCTGCCACACTGTGGCTCTCATCAGTGAAGGAGGGGAAGAACCTGCTAGAACCCGGTATGACCCAGTTTCTACTGTTTCCTCTCTGGGCATGGCTTTCGGGGACGAACCCCCGTGGCCGTGTTCTCCGGTGGCCTCTGTTTACTCTCTTCCTTCTGCCGTACGTTTATTTTCCTGCAAACGTGACCGTGGCCACTGCTCCTGCTGGGTGGCAGAGGGACGGCACAGGCTTGGGCCCGGCCCGGCGCTCACTGCCTTGGGGGTCCCAACCCACACAGTTGCACCATCGGCGCAGCCAGTCTGTGAAGGACTAGCCCAGGAATTCCAGGACAGGCCACAGGAGTCTATTTAGCTTTCTTACGATTCTTTTTACAGGAACCTGCATTGTAAAATAACTTGTCTATCTGTCCCTGAGCAAGGAATTTGGAACCAGGCGCCCTGGGTCGCAAAAAGGGTGGTGGTCAGACCAGATAACCAGATGCATGTCATAAGGCCCATATATCACAAGACCCAGGACTGCCCCCAGAACCGGGACATTCCTGAATGTTGGCGCGAATACTGATCTCTAAAACCATAGGCTAAGGAGTGATGTCCTTTTAAATGGATTGGTTAAGAAAGTTTGCAATATTACAGATCTATTGGCTATGAAAGACACAGGCTCTGCTGTAATGGCCGGGGAAGGCCTATCTAAGATCTCGGGGTCTTGCCCAACCTGCTGGACCTGCGTGTCCGCGTAGGCGGCTGGACCCTGGCTAGCCAGTCTCACAATGAACCCTGCTTGCTGCTTGCAGTCTCTGGACTCTTTGTCGGTAAGGGAGATCTCCATCCGCGCCCTAACAAGTCTACACGGACGACGGCCTCAGTGCTCGTGCGCTGGTGCTCCCCTTCTCCCGGGGAGGGGCAGAGCGGAGAGCCAGGGCCGTGCTGGGCGGGCGGCAGAACAGTGCCACGAATGCGACAGGCGTGCGGAAGGCGTGTCTGAGGAGGTGACGGGCGTGGCAGCCCCAGAGGGAGTCTCCCGTGGTCACAGCAGGTCTGCCCTGTGCCCGCCAGCCTCTCCGCGCCTCTTTCCTCGTCCCAGAGGCAGGTGCTTGCGCCCACCTCAGCGTTTATCTCTGGCACTTCCGGGAGCCGGGCACTGCCAGCCGTGGGGTTCCCGTCCCCCGTCCTGTCCTCCACGGAGTCTGGGGCAGGGACAGGGGGAAGGGATGGCCGGGAAGACTGAGCAGGCGAGGAGACAGGTGGTGAGGGGCGGGTTAGCCGGGCGGCAGTGAGGACCGCTCTGAGGGCGGGTGGCCCTGAGGAGAGGCCCTGGCGGAGAGACGCACACGGCTTGGCGGGCAGAGACTCTCAGCAGACAACTGCGTGTCCCAGACACACACCGGGACATGGGCGCCGTGAGGAGGGCGGGGCAGAGGGGACGGCAGGGGAGGGCTATGGAGGGCCACTCTGCAGAGGTGCCGGAATCACTCAGCAGGGAGAGGACGGAGTGCTCAGACTGCTCCTCAGCTGGGCGGGGGCGAGGGGTAGGGCGGGTACTGGTACTACAGCTGGGTGCTGGGGAGCTCTGTTCCTGGAACTGAGTGTTGGGAGAGGAGCATCATGGAACACTGATGCTCCAAGGGCTGGAGCGACAGCACAGTGGGTAGGGCGTTTGCCTTGCACGTGGTTGACCCGGGTTCGATTCCTCCGTCCCTCTTGGAGAGCCGGCAAGCTACCGAGAGTATCCCGCCCGCACGGCAGAGCCTGGCAAACTCCTCGTGGTGTATTCGATATGCCAAAAACAGTAACAAGTCTCACCATGGAGACGTTACTGGTGCCCGCTCGAGCAAATCGATGAACAGCAAGACGACAGTGATACAGTGTTACTGATGCTCCAAGTGGATGTTGAGGTGTAAGGGGTATGATGAAGAATTCTTCCTTCCTTCCTTCCTTCCTTCCTTCCTTCCTTCCTTCCTTCCTTCCTTCCTTCCTTCCTTCCTTCCTTCCTTCCTTCCTTCCTTCCTCCCTCCCTCTATCCCTCCCTCTCTTCCTCCTCCTCCTCCCTCCCTCCCTTCCTTCCTTCCTTCCTCCCTTCCTTCCTCCCTTCCTTCCTTCCTTCCTCCCTTCCTTCCTTCCTTCCTTCCTCCCTCCCTTCCTTCCTCCCTTCCTTCCTTCCTTCCTTCCTCCCTTCCTTCCTTCCTCCCTTCCTTCCTTCCTTCCTTCCTCCCTTCCTTCCTTCCTCCCTTCCTTCCTTCCTCCCTTCCTTCCTCCCTTCCTTCCTCCCTCCCTTCCTTCCTTCCTTCCTTCCTTCCTTCCTTCCTTCCTTCCTTCCTTCCTTCCTTCCTTCTTTCCTTCCTTCCTCCCTTCCTTCCTCCCTTCCTTCCTTCCTTCCTCCCTTCCTTCCTCCCTTCCTTCCTTCCTTCCTTCCTTCCTTCCTTCCTTCCTTCCTTCCTTCCTTCCTTCCTTCTTTCCTTCCTTCCCTCCCTCCTTCCTTCCTTCCCTCCTTCCTCCCTCCCTTCCTTCTCCTCTTTCGTTTCCTCCCTCTCCCCTTCTCTCCTCTCTCCCTCCTTCCCTCCCTCCCTGCCTCCCTTCCTGCCGAGTGACCCTCAGCCCCCTCTCCCTGCTCCTTTCCTTCCTCCATTCTTTCTCCAGCTGTGCCACTCAGATGGACCCCAGAGGAGGTGACCAGACGTGAGGGTTGCTTGTCCTCTTCCTGCCGACTGAAGGCCCCTGACAGGTGAAGGTGCTTCCTCTTTCTCTCTAATAACTGCATCTCCCTGGTGCTTTGCAGACGGTCGCCATGGAATCAGTGACTGAATCGGCACCCGGACTGTCCCGCGTGGGGGGCAGGAGGGACTCGGGGCTCCCCAGAAGCCTGCAGACAGGAGCTAAGTCCGGGGGGACCCAGGAAAGTCACTTCATCTTTCTGAAGCTGTTTCCCCGTCCATACACGTGAGATAATAATCCTCGGGATTACCGGGGATCGAGTGAGATAATCTGTATAAACTCTGAGTCCAGCGGCCAGCTGAGTGATCAATAAAGCTCTTCCACGGTGAGGAGGCTGCCCCAGAGCCCGCCCTTCTCCTGACGGACCAGACCTATGCCAGGAGCTGGCCTGGCCCTCCTGGGGCGGGCGGCCAGGGCTGGCCTTCCTGAGGCCGCTGTCCACCCTTGACACTCTAATTATCACAGTGAATCTGGCTCGGCAGGAAGCCCTGGAACTTGACTCTGGACTCACCTCCCATTTGTACCAGATTTACTTTAGCCCTTTGAAAGAAAAAAAAAAAATGGTTATTTCTCTGGACAGCTCGGAAGGATCAGAATTGCCCAAGGTCACAGACTAAGTGGCAGAGCAAGGGTTTGAATGCTGGTGACTCTCACCCAGCTACAGTCTGTCACTCAGGATGGGGGCCTAGGGCCGCCCTCCTGCTTGCTACCCCCCTGCCCTGCCCTCCCCTGGCCCTCCTCTGGCTTCCGGTCCTGCAGACAGGGGCTGCTCTCACTGCGCCCTGCCCCGCCCGGGGTCTCACAGCAAACCTGGTTTCTCAGATGACCTGTGCTGGTCCCTGCCCCCCCTGATCCCGGTGATCTCACCAGGACACAGTGGCACTAGCGTGGCCTCTGTGTGTGCAGGGGGCTGGGGTCCACGCCCACCTCCTTTGTTTCCTTTGCAGCCCTTCCCTGAGCCGGCCCTGCCCCCTCTACCCCTACATCTGCTTTGATCCCATCTGTTCATCCTCTTGTGCTTTGATCTCGGGGGACCGGAGGGGTTGGGAGTCACATCTGAAACACAGATCATTGTCTGAGAGATCAGAGGATTGGTTTCTTTGTTTTTCTTCCCCTTTTTGTTCCTAGCAGCAGGATCAGATCTCGGTGCTTTGCTGATAAGTTTTCGGGGCTGCAGTGACAGGTGGGCTAATGAGGATGCAGGAGCTGCTGATTAAGACCTCCCTTGCCTGAGGTCAGCACCACTGGAATTAATTGGCACCTTCTCAGCGGGGTTCAGTTCTCACCTACCTTTTCCCAGCAAGTTCTGTCTAATCCCTCCTCGGGCCTTTTTCCCAGCCCTTCCTCCCCCAAATGTGTGATGACACCACTGCTCTGAGGGCCCCGTTTCTCTGCCTCCAAACGTGGCAGGACCAGACTCGAGAACTGTGGCCGTGGAAATCAGGGCAGACAGCCCTGCCCCTTGCTTGCTCCCTGATAAAGGAATTAATTAGACGGTGAGGGATCGAATCAGACTTTTCCCACACATATGGGTCCTGAATGATGCGCAGATGAAACTCCCATTTTGTGAGAGGGCAGCGTTACTAAAATTCTCATGTTCGTGTGAGTGGCTTGCATTCACGGGCTGGTTAATTGCTCTGGCAAGCAAGGGTTGCAAACACACCAACCGCCCATCTCTCCGTCATTACTGCCTTTGAGCCGTCATGCTGCAGACTGTTACTAGCATCACTCAGTCTTTCCCGATTCCCTCCACACATTCTGTTATATTAAAGCATCATCGGGATTCACAAAGTTATTCGTTGTTGGGTTTTAGGCAGAGCGTGTTCCTTCGGAGGACCCACCACCGTCCACCCCCTTCTCTCCCCCTTCCCCGCTCCCCGCGAGCGTTATATGTGATTTCACGACCAGCGTGAAATCACTTAAGAAGAGTCGCGCTGTAATCTCAAAAATTCCTTAGAGGTTTGTTTCATCAACTGTCCCTTCATACTTGACGCCTGTATTGAACGGTTTGGGCCATGTAGCAGCAAAGGATAGGGTTAATGTTTTGCTAACTTGCTTGATTGCTTTCTGTAACTTGCTAACTTTCTTGATCAATCTCTGTAAAACAATGCCTTGCAGTATGATCTTGAAGAGGAGGGCAAGTTAAGAGTCAAGAACTGAAGGGCAGGTTAAGGGTTAACCGCTGAAGTTGCCCTTTGTAACTACTTGACTGCTTTGAAAGATGTCTTCAGGACCTTCCGCTGGGCAGGACTCTGTCACCAAATGGGCCAACAAACTGCCCCGAGGAACTGTAAACAAACATCTGCTCTGAATGGTCAACAAATGTTGAAATTAGCATATTAAGTGAAATAGGTGTGGTTTTCCCTTTTGTATGGTTTTCCTATGGTTTCCTATGGTTTTCCTATTGATCCAATACCTGTGATTTTCTTTGATATGTATGATTCTCCTTTGATTCAATACATGTAATTTCCCCCCAATATATCCCCTTTGATATGTGAGATTTTCATTTGTCAACAAATGTTTAGATATGCAAATTAAGTGACCTATGTGATTCCCTTTGATATGTGAGATTTTCATTTCTCCCCCAAAAGGGTATAAAAACAGCTAGCTTTTTGAGTTCGGGGCCTTCAGTTATGCCACGCTATTGAGGCACAATTGAAGGTCCCAATATAGCTATATTGGCTTAAATAAACCCCATGCATTTGCAGAAAGAGTTGTCTTGGTTTTGTTCTTTTATCTCTCCGAGCCTCCCCCGGGCAGAGATCTGCCGCCCCTAACATTTGGAGGTCCCACCGAGATCTGACTCTGCCTGAGGGACGCCGGACAGTCCCGAGCTTCTCTTTGGGGTAAGTACTGGCGCCAACTTTTTTCGGTACCGACTTTATGTGCACAATTATTCTGTATCTGTGTATCTGTGGTATACCGGTCCTGGGATCTGAAGTAGCTTTGTGTCTGACAGACGTGTCCGGTTGACATTAGCTACAGCCCTGGGGGACGCCCCAGGATGATAAAGGGAGACCCAGGGACGCCTGGCTTGCCTCCATCTGGTAGGTCCAGAGGATCTACGTCTGGTCTATCCCAGGACATCGGCCGCTTTAAATCTGAACATCGGCCGCTTTTTCTATTTGTCCCTCCTTCTGGCATTTGGTTTGTTCTATCACCTTCGGACTCCTTCTCCACAGAGATCTCCTGAGGATGGGACAGTCCACCTCCACCCGGCTGTCTCTGACTCTCTCTCTCACTAGTCTGAAGTCTGCTCAATGGCTCAGAATCTCTCTCTCTCACTCTCTCATAGTTAACTCTTTGTTCTGCTGAATGGCCTTCCTTTAAGGTTAACTGGCCCCCCTGAGGGATCTTTTCACCTCCCCCTTATTTTGCAGGTGAAAGGAGTCATTTAAACCTTTCTTACCCCCTCTAGCATATTGACTCCCATACCTGCTTCTTGCTTCTATCTCAATTCTGAGATTGACCGCTCCACAAGCTTCCGGCAACCCCTATATTCTCAGCTAAAACTCCCCTTTCTCTGCCTCTGCACCATCTGTTTCTCTCTCCTTCTGAAGTCCCCTAAGGGATAAGCGCTTGCGTACTGTTTTGTTTTAGGTTTGATCGCAGGAATCTTCCTGTACGTCGAGATGGGACAAAACACATCAACTCCCCTGTCCCTAACCCTAGCACATTGGTCTGAGGTTCGGGCTAGAGCTCATCTCTCTCTCCCTATAAAAGAAGGCAGTCTATCCCTATGGTTGATAAGAAGAGACTAGCTCTCTGCCTCAGAAGTAGTCTTGACCTTAAAAGGGTAACATCTGACAACCTCAGGTTTCAGCAACTTTGTCATAATTTGTTGTTTTGCCATTGTATATCAACAAAAGCGCTTTCTTGACCTGTTTTTAACAAGCAGGAAACTGGCTGGTCAGACAGAGAAACGGGGAGCAATGTTCCCAATCGGCCGACAGGGCTCAATTTGCCCTGGGGACTGCTCTTTCCTTTCTCTGTCTATCAGTTTTTCTCCCTGCCGTTTTTGAAGGGTCAGATCGATCGATCAACTGCAAATGTGTGCACGTGTAGTGGTGTTTTTTAGTCAGTTCATTGTCTGACTGTCTGTCTGTCTGTCTGTCTGTCTGTCTGTGGAACACTCGAGTGTTAGAGCTAGTTTGAAGTCATTAATTCTTAGAACTGAGCAAACAAAATCAAGGAAGTCAGAGTGATATGTAGTCCAGCAATTTAAAAGATTTAGGTATCTTTGGAACTTGCTAGATCAGGTTTAAACAAAGATTTCTAATCAGAATGTGGTAACCACGAAGGGATTGAAATTCTCAATCTAGATTTCTTATTGGAAGAACATTAATGTTTATTAACAGTTGTAACTCTTCTGAAATTCATAGTCTGTACTATCTAGGAAGAGCTGAGGAAGTAGCTCCTAAAACTAGCCTAAAACTAAAGTGAAATAACAATTCAGAGGATGCAAGGCTTTATCTTACAAGCCTCAGCTAATTTTAATGAGGAATTTAGCTGTTTTTAAAGCAACAGAGGTATAGAAACCACCAAAATAGACAAAATTTTCTTATGTTTCCATAAACATTGATGGTCTGAGTGTTTTTTTTTTTTTTTCTGTGCTAATATCAAAGGTTGGTTTAAAAAAAATAAAGGGGAGGTGGAGGCTCTCTCTCTGTATTTGAAAGCATGTCTGTATGGTGGACTTGTTTAAAGTTAGAAAGCTCATGATTTGAACTAACTAAGGTACGAGAACTATTGAACTTAAGTCAAAGAAGGTTTTACTGTGTTTCACAAAAATTGATGGTCCAGAGGTCTTATGCTAGAATACCAATGTATATATTTGTATCTGCACTGGATTAGAATTATTTGACCTAGAGAATCTTGTGAGTTGAAATAACTGATATATGAAAACAGGCTCAAAGAGTAATGCTTAGGTTTAAAATATTATTTTCTAGAGTTGCAATATTGGTTGAAAAACTTATCGTACCTGTGTTTTATTAGATCTCTGAGATTTCCGGTAACAAAACTTTTTAAAGCTACTTAGCTCAGGGTAATGAAGGGTTAATCTTAGATGTCAGTTTGAGAGATTTTTTTTTTTTTTTTAAGATTTTCCCTGGGTCTACCCATCCCCCTGCTTTTCCAGCTCAGCAGGCTCTGCCTCAGTCGGACTGGATATGCAGACCCTCCCTCAACAATGAATTCTAATTACAGGTTTGCCCAGCAAATAAGACTTGCTAATCGGGTTTCTTAACTCTTCCAGGTATCTGGTTCTTGCAACTTTGTGAATGAGAAAGGGTCTGGGAAAATAATTGATTCTTATATTTGCATTAAAATCTGACAAACACACAAAAAAGAAATAGTGTGAAACCCCTTGTAGGAGGAAAAGTCTATGCTTATATTTTAACAGATAACACCTACTAATGTACTCTGGGTCCTGCTATGGCTTGGCTTCATCTGGAGTAAACTTCATTTTCCTGATAAAGACCCCAAACCACCTCAAACAGATCTCAGCTGGAAGTCACAAGGAAATCTGAGGAAGAAAGGACAGGCCGAATTGGCCTGAGGACTTAGTCTGGGTTTTACGGTACCAACCTTATCCTGAACCTAGAGAACTTTGTATGCAAGTGTGAGATCCTTAATGTTTTATGGTAATCTATGAGTGTTTTAATCTTTATATTTGTGTTTTCCTAGAAATCAGAATTCTAGGATGTCTCCTGGTTAATTTCTAATGTGAACTGAACCTTTGCCCAATGAATATGTTTTAAGAACTTTAGGTGTGAGCATCTTTAAAGTTTTTTTTTTTGAATATCTATAGAATTGACCTAATGCTTTTGAAATAGCACTGCAAGTAATTTTGTCATGTTAAATGAGATGATTGGTAACTAGTGTCCAAATTTGGGAGATTAGGTTGTACTAAGTTCAGTAAAATGAATATCTATAGAACTAACCTAATGCTTTTGAAATGGTACTGCAGAGTAGTTTTGTCATGTTAAATGAAATGATTGGTAACTATTGTCTAAATTGGGAGATTATGTTATACTAAATTCAGTAAAATAAAAGTTTAAACTTATGGGATGACTATAAGGAATATAGATGTATGTCTTAAGTCAGAAAGATAATGGATGCAGATATCATCAGTTGAAAAAAGGCAAGGAATCCTGTTAAAGTGAAGTTGATTTTGAAATGAGTTGAAGGAAAGTTACAGGACAGAATGAATATAGAGGAATGTGTAGAAGGTTTGAAGTTGTGTTTGAAGGAAAGAAATTGATCACTGTTTTAAGAAACTCTTTAAATCTCATGCGGAATTGTTCTAGTACTCCCAGTACAGTGCTTTTATTAATGGGAAGTCAAGGTTTTCAACATAGAATTGAATGGGTTAAATACGATGTTAAATTGTACACTTTTCCTCTACAGATTTTAGTTTCTTTGACTAGGACCCACAACAAATGAGTGTGTTGCATCTCACTGTGAGTAAAGTAAAACGTTTGCTTTTCTCTTCTTTTGTACCTTCAGTATGTTTTTGATGTTTCATGGCACTGTGTTGGTTTGCATAAATCCAGATAAAAGTCTTTCCTCTCTGTAATAGGGTCCACCCCTCATGCAGACAGGAAAATCAGTTATGGGACCCCAAAACCCTCTTCCAGGGAAACAGCAAGGGATTGGTCTAAATGACAGGAGCATATATTTAACAGGTACTGTTTCAAGTACCCTACAAACCTCAGGGAGACCCTAGAGGCAGGCCGGCTCAAGGAAAGAATGGAAATCATCACTGCTATGGAGAATGAGGAATCCGGAAATCTATGTGACTGACATGGCCCGGCCTACTCTCAGCATCAAGAAAAACCCTGGAAACTAGGATCTCTCCCAGCCCTGAAGAAGGGAGGGGAGGGACTCCTTTCTGCCAGGATGCCTCTATGGCAAATGAGGCTCAAGGTTACCTCCAGTTCAACCTGAAGACCTGAAGCCATCCAGTTCATCGTGGGACATTTATGGCCAGGCCTGGGTAACTCTGACGTGCCACATAAGATTAATGCCGTTATTGGTATGCCTCCTGTCTTTAGCCAACTCCCAGGACTTCTCAGTAAATAATGGGGTACCCCAAATGGAGAGTTCTCCAATCTTGCTGTGTTTATGCAAAAGAACAAGTCAGATTTGTTAAGCCGTCAGGCAAATTTTAAAATGAAGGTGAAGAGAAAACCATGTTTCTGTAACTTGCTTTTTAAAGAATTAGATTCAAATTCTATAGAGTGATCTAGTAAATGTATTCTAATCTTGATCTATAAGGTATCCCTTTTGAGTAATTCAGGTACAATGTGTTTTGCTGACTGTAAAGTAAGCAGTCTAGTCTGTGAGACTCAATGTTGAAGATGCTGTCACTAGTCTGACCAGGGTATTGGAAGCCAGAGCTTTAGTGGGGGAACCTCAGCTCAAAGTGCAGAATTAATTACTTTCCCCCCAACCTGTCAATTGGCTACAGTGCCAAGAGTGGGCATCTAAGTATTCACTCTTAGTTCTATGAACACAGTCATTTGGAGAGAACTAGAATTTTAACAGCTCTTAATTCTCGTTCCATCATGGGATTAATACCCCATCCAGAGAATACTCATCTAAAATACTCTGCAAAAGAGGGACAACGGGCATTGGAACAATGTTTTCAAAAGGAAATTGATAGATAAAGGGTTTCACTAAGCTTCCAACCCTAGTGAAAGCCATCTTTCATGGAAAGGAACTCAGAAATGTGCTTTCTGTTTCATTAATGAATCGTGGGCTGTGGAGAGCCGCCACGGGACCATGCTTCGTGGACACCTGTTTCTTGTTAATTACACCCTGCTTCGTAGATAACACCTGATAAGGAATCAGGATGTCTTGTCACGCCACGAGCTGTAACTAGCTGCAGACACTTGGGCTTAAGCAGGCAGCGAGTGGTAGATAAGGAGGGAAGCTGCCTAGCTAGGTATGGTTTTCTTCTCATTCGTCCCTCGGTCCTCTTTCCCGAGAAGGTCTCTGAATAAATCACTGCAAGAAGAATCTCCGGGTTGCGTGATTTCTTACAGTGGGCCTCCTTTCCTAACACTTGTAACTTCAAGGAACTTATCAAGGAGAGGATTGGCAGCTTGACATGCAAATGATCAAACACTTATATTCAAGGTATCTACTGGCTCCAACTGATAGTTTCAGTGAATGGATAGCTTTTCCTATCTGAGAAGTAGCTTGGTGCTTCTATGTTACTAGAAAAATCTGAACATAAGAAGTCATTTTCTATCAACCATGGGTAAAGCAGTTATTCCTTTCCATTGCTTTTATGATAGAAATGGGTATGGCATTACGTTGCTTTGGTTTCTGTTGCTTTAACTCTTATGTTTTCTAAGATAGCAAACTATATTGTTGTTACTATGTCAGAAAAGGACCTTCCACATCTCCAGGGTCTAAGTGCCATCCCTCCGTCTAATTGATCTGATCTTTTCTTTCAGATAACTTGAGGAACCCAACAAATTCATTGCCTGGGGCACACTAAATTAAGGTAGCATGAGATTTCACCCCTTGTGCAGGCAGGGCCAGCGCCCCTCTGTCAGCATGAAGCAGCTCCAGAAGACGGAACTTCGACCACTTTCCCTTTAAGGATTAAAGGTGGTGGAATCTCTAGGGGAATATGAAGTAGGTAGCTAGATTAAGGAAGCCCCTCCGGCCTTGAAAATCCCAACTGCCCTGTTGTGAGTGTGAACCCCATTAATGGAGGAACTGTTCTCTTTTAAAAAAATTTGGGGGGGAGGTCAACTGCCACTGTTCCAACTTAGCCTTGAAAAGGGAAGTGTAGGCCAGAATATGATCTCTCTCTCTTTTCCAGTTATTACTAGTCTTTACAGGTATCAAGGCCGAGCTCCATGGGGGCTGGGAGCACACTGCCAGAGTGAACTCCTCATCCGTGTGCATTGAGACATCTGGTTTCAATCAGGTGATAAAAACTGCCACCAGAGAACCCCATTGGAGAGGTCTGTGATCCTGAACACACCAACTGCTTTGAAGGAAGATGGAATCAAAAAGCTGCCTCCCCTCTTGGAACCAGAATGACATCAACTAGTGGCATGTCCAGACAACAAGAGACTACTAGTGGCATGTCCAGACAACGGGAGACACCCCCTCACAATCTCTAAGATTAGAGATATTCACAAGGAGAAGTGGGGATTGAAGAGGAGGGCAAGTTAAGAGTCAAGAACTGAAGGGCAGGTTAAGGGTTAACCGCTGAAGTTGCCCTTTGTAACTACTTGACTGCTTTGAAAGATGTCTTCAGGACCTTCCGCTGGGCAGGACTCTGTCACCAAATGGGCCAACAAACTGCCCCGAGGAACTGTAAACAAACATCTGCTCTGAATGGTCAACAAATGTTGAAATTAGCATATTAAGTGAAATAGGTGTGGTTTTCCCTTTTGTATGGTTTTCCTATGGTTTCCTATGGTTTTCCTATTGATCCAATACCTGTGATTTTCTTTGATATGTATGATTCTCCTTTGATTCAATACATGTAATTTCCCCCCAATATATCCCCTTTGATATGTGAGATTTTCATTTGTCAACAAATGTTTAGATATGCAAATTAAGTGACCTATGTGATTCCCTTTGATATGTGAGATTTTCATTTCTCCCCCAAA
This sequence comes from Sorex araneus, assembly GCF_027595985.1. Taxonomy (NCBI): domain Eukaryota; kingdom Metazoa; phylum Chordata; class Mammalia; order Eulipotyphla; family Soricidae; genus Sorex; species Sorex araneus. The sequence continues at coordinate 2,834,930 of NC_073305.1, read as the reverse complement.
AGGGTATAAAAACAGCTAGCTTTTTGAGTTCGGGGCCTTCAGTTATGCCACGCTATTGAGGCACAATTGAAGGTCCCAATATAGCTATATTGGCTTAAATAAACCCCATGCATTTGCAGAAAGAGTTGTCTTGGTTTTGTTCTTTTATCTCTCCGAGCCTCCCCCGGGCAGAGATCTGCCGCCCCTAACAATCTAAGCTACACAAAACAAGGACCTGTTTCAGGAAATGAAACTGCCCAGACGCCTGGTAATGTCCAGGAAAGGCACGGACATATGGCGAAATTTTCTCTAGCAAAGCAGAATGTCACTGATGACCCCCCTTGGTCCCGAAAAATGAGGATGTTGATCTAAGTGACCTGGGAAAAATGAAGATGTTGATCAAAGTAACCTTGGAAAAATGAGAAAAACGAGAATAATGATCAAAGTAATCTTATTTACTAAGGTGTATAAAAAGAGCCTGAACCCTGTATACGGGGCTCTCTTCCTCTCTCTCTAACCCTCCTCTGCGTAGGAGTGAGAGCTGAGTGAGAGCCCCAGCACGCTGGTCTGAATAAATCCCCTTGCTGTTGCAGAGAGAGTTGTCTCGGCCTGTTCCTCCGCGCCTCCCGTGGGCAGAGGTCTGCTCCACCCTAACAGTATTACACAATACAGAGTCAATGCCACTGGGAATCGCAATGGAAGCAGCTGAGAAGAGTTTGTTCCCCTCCCCTGGGTGACTGCAGAGACGGAATCGGAGCGAGTAGATGAAGGGTGTCGTGGGGCGCCCGGTCCACAGAGGATGCTGCCCCAGGATAGCCGGCTCTATCTTTCACTCCTACCCTTTCATTGATTTCCCACTCAAAATGCACTTCCACTTGTTACATAAAAATTCTCTTTTGAAATATCTCCCAGGCCAGGGTCCTCTGTGACCCTCAATACTCCTACTCTGTGGCTTGTAGAGAATTGCTTTGGAATGAATGGATGTGCAAAATCCCACACAGTCGGTGGGTTGCTGTCGGGGACAGGGCCCTGAGCCCCGAGCCCTGGGGAGCCTGGTGCATCTCTGTCAGGGGGCTTCAGTCTCCCCGAGAAGAGGGATTTTGGTCTTGCTGTCAGCACCGAGTGACCCACTTATTTCTCCCCGTGCCGAGAGACTGCTGGCCTCTGGCCACACCGCCCGGGTTGCCACTTGCTCTCTGATTTAATCAGTGCTGGGCTGCTTGGTGAACAGCTAGAGCGGTGGTAAGGATTGCCTCGGACCGCTAAAATCATTTACCTTTGGGGTGATAAACTCTACAGCGTTCTGCAAGACCCAGTGAGGTAAATCGTTGATCTCTCTTTGCTAAGATTTAAAAAGAGAAATTGGGTTCTGGTTGTCAATCAAATGAGCAGAGATATCTTTCTTTGATTTGGTTTTTGGGCCACACACAGGGGTGCTCAGGGATCACTCCTGGTGAGCTCAGGAGGCCACATGGGAGGTGGGAATCGAACCCGGGTTGGCCACGTGCGAGGTGAGTGCCCTGCCTGCTGTACTATCTCTCTGGCCCCCAAGTTGTTTTTTTTTTTTTAAACTGGGAGACATTTGACATTTATTTTGTCTCACAAAGGTTTCTAATTAGGTCAGAATTCAGAAACATGGGCTTGTGTTTGCATAGGGTGACATTAATTCCGCAGCCTCTACCAAGGAGGTTGAAAGAAGGGATTAATTACTTATTCATGCAAAGCCAACTCATATGAATCATTTATTTATCTCGTCCTGGTAATTTTGTAGAGCTCATTTTTACATGCCTCGAGTTGCAGATAAAACAGAAACCCAGCAGGTGATTCACCCTCCACAATAAAACGTAACGGCCGTGTAAGCAGGGTTCTCCTATAGGAAGTCCGCTGGGCCTCCCAGCCACCTGAAGATCGATCGTTAAGACGATAGCCGGGGCCTGTGCCCCTGACCTTCACACAGGCCCCTGTCTCTCTTAGAAGGACGCACTAGGGCCCAGGAAAGAATGGCCTTCGACCAGGGGAGGAAGGAACAGAAGTTTAATATTCCGGGGTTTGGACTGGACTTTCCTGAGTCCTGGGGGTGTGACTGTCAAACTTGCAGCTACTCATGAGGCTGTTTCAAGTCTGTGGTTGGATTCCTGGCCCAGCTTTGTTTTCCTTTGTGTCTTTTCGGGGGATCACACCCGGTGGTGCTCAGAGCTTACTCCCGACTCAGTGCTCAGGGATCACTCCTGGCAGGGCTCTGAGGGTTATACCGGGCGCCAGGGTTGGAACCCTGGTTGGCCAAGTGCAAGACTAATGCCCTCCCCTCTCTGTTACCGCTCCGCACCCCACCTTGGTTTTAGACGGCAATGTGACCCTTGCCAAGTAATGCCAGGGATTTGCGTGGGCCTTGACCTAAAACCAGGTGGGGACGAGGGTCATTGTCTCTCCACCGTGCTACTCTTCCCCGGTACCAGGACTCAGCCACGAGCGCACTTGGTCACTGAACTGAGACCCTCGCCGTTTCCTTCCTGGCAAAGACCCTCTTCAGGCAGCTGCTTCCTGTGGCTCGTGTTGAGTGTAAGACGCCCACCCGGCGCTGTGTGACCATGAAGAAAGTGCAGCGGAGCTACAGGAAGTGAGTGTTGCTTTGTGTCCTTTCCACTCGAAGGGAGCCCAGACCCAGGTAGCCACAGCCACTAGAGATGGTCGTTGTGCCACCTTTGCTGAGCCCGAGGAATGGTCTGGTCACATTTCAGAGTTTGTTTCTGTGGGCAAGGGTCTACTGAGCCACTCACCGAGGACAGTGAAGTGGTGATGGGGTCCTGGTCCTCCCATCCACTCTGAGCGGCACTTCAGTAGCAGGTGCTCTCTGCACAGTGCTCTCTCACCAGCAGAACAGTCATTTTCAAGTATCATCTTAGGGATCCTTCTGTGCGTGAAGAGGAGCACTGCAGACAAGGAGTCCAGCAGCTGTACTGGGCTGCCGTGGGACCCCTACGACATGTGGAAAGGCCGGTCGGGAATACTGGCAGCTTTGTCCCTCGTAAGCTCCCAGAAATCACCATTTTCCTCTTTGCTGGGTCTCACGCCGTTCGTGACAGCAGAGACGAGACGATCTTCCCCACCGCCCCCGAGCTTGGTGTGGGAGTTACTGAGGCCGCACAGAGCGCTGGTCCTTCCGGTTATCGCTCTGTGCCGGGGAAGAGTCTGGCTTTGGGGTCGGATGAAGCACAAACACACTTTCAGAGCCTCACTCTGGACTCTGGGACGGCACCTCCAGGGGCTGCTCTACGCTGAGGCCAGGCAGACCCGAGGCCGGGCAGGTGCCCTCTGGGGAGCAGCCCTCTGGGGAGCGAGCCCTCTGGGGAGCAGCCCTCTGGGGAGCGAGCCCTCTGGGGAGCGAGCCCTCCGCGGAGCGAGCCCTCTGGGGAGCGAGCCCTCCGGGGAGCAGCCCTCTGGGGAGCAGCCCTCTGGGGAGCAGCCCTCTGGGGAGCAGCCCTCTGGGGAGCGAGCCCTCTGGGGAGCGAGCCCTCCGGCTGCGAGGGCTGAGCACGGAACGGGCTGTCCGGGAAGGCCCACGCGTGCCGTGAGCGTGACTCTGTCCACGGGCCAGGGCTGACTCAGCAAACACGGCATCCCTGCCCAACACCTGCTTTCCCTCTCGGCGGGGACTCTTACTGCCTATTTCACTCCTGCAGATTCGTGTCGTTCTCGGGTAATAACGTTTACCCACATGCGTAACCTCACACAGAAAACAAGGCAATATGTTCCCCTAATTTTCACAGACGAGAAGACGAGAAGATGTAATAAACGTCTTTTTAAACATGGCATGAGCTTCCGGACGTGGGTGCCCAGGCCTGGCTCCACAGAGAACCACGACGCCCCGTGAGCTTGTTCCGCATGAAGAATGGGAGCCACGAACGCAGACGACACATCCGCTACACACACTTTTGTTTGGGGGCCACACACAGCAGCTGTGCTCGGGGCCTTCTCCTGGCTCCGTGCTCAAGCTTTGCTCCTGCTGCTGTTCAGGACCATGTGAGGTGCCGGGGATCGAACCAGATTCGGCTGCACCCAAGGCAAGGCTGACCTCCCTGGGCCACCTCTGGGGCCCAGAGCTCCGAACACCGTTGCGTCACTAGTGAAACAATCTTCACAGGACCAAGCAACTTGGGCCGAGTGTCCAGCTCGATGGCATCCTCTTCCCTTGATCTCTTGGCTAGAGATTGTTCTGGAAAATCTGCAACACAGAAGGAATAGTTTCATCAAAGTGCATGAGGTGATGTAACAGTGAGATACGCAGGCTCGGATAACAGCAAAGAGGGTTTTCTTCTCCATGAAAGTCTTGTGGGGTCTGTCCGGTGCTCTTAAGTACCCGTAGATGTGGGGGGGGGTGATGCTGGAGGAGGCAGCCCAGGGGTGAGCATTCCCCACAGCCCCTGAGGCAGCCTGGTCTGAGCACTAGGCTGGGCGGAGGGTGGAGAGCCAGCTGCTGCCGCCCGCCCCAGGCCGGGCAGGATGCCAGCCCCAGAGCAGAGTGACAAGGACTGGGCAGTGCCCGTGCTCCAGCCCCGAAGGGAGGGTCATGCTGACAACTCCAACCAGAAGGAGGAACCCTCGGGGGCTGGATAGCACAGCAGGGAGGGCGTTTGCCTTGCACTCGGCCGACCCGGGTTCGATTCCCAGCATCCCATAGGGTCCCCTGAGCACCGCCAGGAGTAATTCCTGAGAGCAGAGCCAGGAGTGACCCCTGAGCATTGCCGGGTGTGACCCAAAAAGATAAAAAAAGAGGAATCAGCACCAAGCTGCAGCCACAGGGGGGAGTGGGGGCTGAGAGGGACGGAGCAGGGAGCAGGCCGCGGGATGGGTGGGCGCAGGGCTGGGTCCAGCTGGGCGGCAGGACGTGGGGAGCAGACTTGACGCACAGGCTGAGGCGTGTGGAGGGGAGGATGGAGACAGGTGGCTGCGGTCAGGGCAGCGGGGCCAGTCCCGGACCCCCCGTCCACGGGCCGGGCACGGGTGGGCTTCTCTCAGGCCCCCCTGGGAGATTGTGGGTCCCCCTCACGACTACCCAGGTGGGGGTGTGACAGCACAGCCGGAAACGCAGGAACCGAGAGGGCAGCCCTGGGCTGGGTCACGTGTCCGGGATCCGGAAGCTTCACCAGTGACACTCGGCACGTTTGGTGTCACCGGCTGCGTGACCACCTGCATATTTTTCATACAGGAAGTTCCCGAGAGTCTTGTTTCACGTTCCTCCTCGGCCTCACGTTCCTCTCGCCCCCTTGTCTGGTCCTGTCCTGGGACACGCGTGAGCGGCCCCTAGGGAGTTCACCTGCTGGAGGGAGTAGGAACGTCACACAGCGTCTCCCCGCAGCGTTGCTGATTAGGAGGACCAACCTGCCCCAGAACTAACCTGGTCTCCATGATCTCTCCGACTTGAGATCGCCTGGGAGAGCTAATAACTGTGTATGTGTATACATACATGTCTACATGTGTGCCTAGGGTTCTGCTCTCTCAGGCTATTTAAATTCAGGAGATTGGAAAGTTGATTATGTTATTTTATTTTATCATTTAAAAAATTGTAATTGATTGAGGTTCTGTGATTTGCAATACTATTTCTCATGAGATTATGTGATCTAAAAATTATTTAAACTTTATTTACTAATTTTTAAGTTTAATTGAGGTTCTATGATTTACAATACTGTTAATAATGTAACTCAGGTTACATTATTTTTATTTAATTTTTGTTAATTTTATTATTTATTATTTTTTATTTTAGTGAAGCATGTGATGTGCAGTCATTCCTAGTTGGGCTTTAGACAGTGTCCCCGGCCCTCCCGCCCCAGAGCCGCCTTCCCCGCCAAGACTCTCAGGCTCTATGTTGTCAACGTCCCCAAGCACACATTTGAGTGTGTATTTGTTTGTGTGTGTGTGTCTGTGTGTCTGTGTGTGTCTGTGTGTATGTGTCTGTGTCTCTGTGTAGTGTGTGTTGTCTGTGCGTGTGTCTGTGTGTCTGTGTAGAGTGTTTGTGACTGTGTGTGTCTATATGTGAGTGTGTCTCTGTGTGTGTCTGTGTGTGTCTATGTGTGTGTGTGCCTGTGTAGTGTGTGTGTCTGTGTGTGTGTCTGTGTATGTCTGTGTGTATGCCTGTGTGTCTGTGTAGTGTGTGTATCTGTGTGTGTGTCTGTGTGTGTCTGTATGTGTATGCCTGTGTGTCTGTGTAGTGTGTGTGTGTGTGTCTGTGTGTGCATCTGTGTGTGTATTTGTGTGTGTGTCTGTGTGTGTCTATGTATGTCTGTGTGTATGCCTGTGTGTCTGTGTAGTGTGTGTCTGTGTGTGCATCTGTGTGTGTATTTGTGTGTGTCTGTGTGTGTCTATGTGTGTCTGTGTGTATGCCTGTGTGTCTGTGTAGTGTGTGTGTCTGTGTGCATCTGTGTGTGTATTTGTGTGTGTGTCTGTGTGTGTCTATGTGTGTCTGTGTGTATGCCTGTGTGTCTGTGTAGTGTGTGTGTCTGTGTGTGCATCTGTGTGTGTATGTGTGTGTGTGTGTGTGTGTGTGTGTGTGTGTGAGGGGTGCCATGTTTCTGAGCTCCTCTAACCGTTTTCAGTTTCAACCCCCGGGCAGTTGGCCTCAGGCTGTCAGTCTGCTCCTGGCCCCACTCAGGGCAGCCCGAGTCCCTCCCTGTGCGACGTCCCTCCCTCGTCCCCCCTCTGACCCGTCCTCCAGACTGGACATCAGTCTCCTGGCATCCGTCGTGTCCCTGTGGAGTCCCAGCAACAGTGTAACTGTTGGGGAGACTCAGTTTCCGTGACACCTCGGGACCGACGCCCTCGGGGACAGGAGCCCAGGCCCCGGGAAAGCGGGTACAGGCTGGGGAGCCGCCCGGCTACCAGCCCCCGCACCTGGGAGGCAGCTTTCCTGGGGGAGCTGCCTTGCCTGGGGCATTCTCCTACAGCGACCAGAGCAGTCTCTCCTTCTCTCCTCTCCTCACCTCTTGGGGGTGGCCCGTGCGAGATCTTCCTTTGGTCCGTCTTTCTTCCCCCTTAGGGAGTCCGGCACCATCGCTGGTGTTGGTTCTCCCTCTCTCTCTCTCTCTCTCTCTCTCTCTCTCTCTCTCTCTCTCTTCATCCATCCATCCATCCATCCATCCATCCATCCACTGTCTATTTTTCTATCATATCTGATTTGTACTTTATAGCTATATACATACTTTATATAATTTATATTTATATATAAATTATTAACCAGACGGGTCACCCCAGAAATGAGCTTTTGGAATTATGACACAGTGCGGTTCCAGGCCAGCAGCTTCTGTGGTGTCCTTGCGAGGGGCAGGGGGCCATACCAAGGGTCAGGCGACTGGGCATTTTTCGGTCTTGAGACTTGGGTGACAGGCAGTTTGTATCCCGCCGGCTGACACGGGGTGGTATTTAATGAGATATTTCTCCAACAGGAAGCGAGCGGCTCGAAGAGCTCAGGAGGTCAGGGGGAAGTGATGTCTTCAGCTAACTGTGCGCCATGGACTTGAATGAGATAGTTTGGGGGCAGTGGCCAGGTCGCACGTCGATGGGTCTGAGAAGAACCTGCAAACAGTCAATCTGGGCAGGGAGGGACCTGTGAACATTACCTTCTTTCCAGTAGGGCTCATTTACTCTCCCTTCCACGCTTCCTTCAAGTTTACCTTCCTCGTGGATGACACGCCCAACCAAGATCATTTCCTCTCCTTACACTTGCGCTTAACATGAGTAAATTATTCTAAAGATCTTATTCTTTCCAGGCCACCTGTGCGAGCCCTGAGGGTGTAGGAGTATTACCCATGACCCTCGGTTATGGCAATAAGGACAGAGAAAGGGAGGAAACAGAGGGGAAAAGTTGGAAGGGGCGGCCCTTGGGTATAAGGGTGGTAAGGGGCGCAGCCCGGGGCAGGGGGCAGGGGGCCGCATAGAGGAGTGGGATATTGTAGATCTCAACCACAGAGCCCGGGGCTCTATAAGCAGAACTAACCCACAGCACCCAAGCTTCCAAACGGGCCTGTCCAGGAGATAGGCTGGGGCTTGGGAGAGGCCCCAGGGCTCTGGGAGAGAGACGTTGACACGGGTGGGGTTGGTGCTGGGCATCGTGTGCCTGACACTCTTATGAACACCGTTGTGAACCACAGATTTAAAAAAAAATCCAAATTGGGGCTGGAGCGATAGCAAAGCAGGGAGGGCATTTGCCTTGCATGTGGCTGACCCCGGTTCGACTCCCAGCATCCCATATGGTCCCCCAAGCACCGCCAGGAGTAATTCCTGAGTGCAAAGCCAGGAATAACCCCTGAGCATCGCTGGGTGTGACCCAAAAAGCAAAAAAAAAAAAAAAAGTAATTATTGGGATCACCCAGGCAATGCTTAGGGGGCCTGGTCCACTCCCGGTGATCCTGGGCTGGCCAGGCTGGATGGAGCAATGTGGAGGTGCTTAGGCACTCAGTGCTGTTGGGGTGCTTGGGACCTCAGCCAGAGACGCGGGTGGCGGGTGGCAGTGCCACACATGCGAAGGTGCCCTTGGGATTGAGTGATGGACTAAGCAGTAGGCAGTTGGGCAGAGTCTAGGAGCGGGAGACTGAGTCACTGTTCCACTATTCACACAGAAGCCTCTGGACGAGAAGAGAAACAGCCCAGCAGTTTCCTCCACGTTGCTTTAGTTCAGAAACACAAGGCGACACGTGTCCCGGATGTCAGGGACAAAGGCAGCTCTGTAGAGGAGCAATTCGCCAGAGAGTCAGCAGAAAGAGAAAATGTTTACCTTGGAGCTTCCCGATAAGAACATCGATAATCTTCTCTTGCTGTTTGGCACCCGGGAAGGGTATGGATTTATCCTCTCTGTATGTGTCTTATATAACAGGTGCCCCAACGACTCTCACTCGTGCACCAAGAGCCTGTGATGGACCTGCCGCTCCCAATGCCTCTCCCCCACCTCCAGGAGTTTCGTGGAGAAGTGCTGGTGAGGAGAGCGGGCACGATTCCTGTGGTCGCAGAGGTCTGAGAAGGCTGCGGGCGAGGGGGCGGGACTGGGATGGGACACAGGGGAGCCAGGCCAGGGGGCAGCGTGTTGGGCCAGGCTGGGTGAGGGCCCCCTGGTTATCCTGGCTGAGGAGCGATGGCGTCTCTGGGAGGAAGACTCCGTCTTCTTCTGCCTCTCAGAGCAGAGCTGAGTGTCAGACCCTGGTCTTCTGTGTCCCGGGGAGAGCCTAGAAGCGTCCGTGGCGTGGGCTCTGAGTTCCAGAGGGCTCCAGGCTCCTCGCCTTGCTGAGCTTCCCCGGCCCGCCACCCTCGACAACGGCTCCCTATCTCCTGCGTTGGGTCTAGCGAAAGTCCTCACCCCTAGATGGTTCCGGTATTTTCCATCTGTGATTTCAAACATCCCTGAGTGGGTTTCTGCATGTAAAGCCAATGCCTTATTATTGCAGGAATCGGGGAAATACAAACTATGCGCAAGAAAGTAAAAGCCACCCCCAGCCCACCTCTCCCACTATTACTGCTTTCTACAGCTGGGAGCCCGGGAGGGCCCGGAGGCAGAGCACACGCCTAGCAGAGGGGAGACTGAGTTTCTGTGTCCCACGTGGCCCCAGCACTGCTGGGAGTGTCCCTGTTCACTACTCTGTGCATTTTGATCGAGTTGAGGGAAGAGTTTATGTCCAAGTTTTCCCACTGAACGTTACACCCTCAGCCCTTATAAAGCAAACAAACAATCCCAAACCATTACTTAGGAATTGTTCACTTGTGGGGGAACAGCCTTGACTGCTCAGAGCTTGCTCCTGGTTCTTTGCTCAGGGATCACTTTTGATGGAGCTTGGGGGACCGTAGGGGGGTGCTGGGGAGGGCACTCAGGTCACCACGTGTGAGGCAAGAGCATGACCCCTGTCCTATCTCTCTGGTCCCTTAAGTGATATTTTAATCGCTGATTCACATCAAATGGGCCCATAGTTTACAAAGCACCCCATTGTTGTGTCATCAGCTTGTTTTAACATCCCGATTCCACAGTGTTAGGAGTAATGACCCCACACTCTTCTAACCACTGGTCACTTGGATAAGGGGAATCCTAGGGCAGAGCAGGGAACGCCCATTCTTCCTGCTGCCAGCAGGGGGAGTCCCAGAGTAGAGTGGGGACGCACCCATTCTTCACACAGCCAGCAGGGGGAGTCCCGGAGTAGAGGGGGGCGCGCCCATTCTGCCCGTGGCCAGCAGGGGGAGTCCTGGAATAGAGGGGGGATGCGCCCATTCTTCCCACTGCCAGCAGGAGGAGTCCCAAAGTAGAGGGGGGGATAAGCCCATTCTCCCCACGGCCAGCAGGGGGAGTCCTGGAGTAGGGGGAATGCGCCCATTCTTCCCATGGCCAGCAGAGGGAGTCCCAGAGTAGAGGGGGGACGCGCCCATTCTGCCCGCGGCCAGCAGGGGGAGTCCTGGAGGAGGGCCGAGCCTCCCGCTGGCCCTGCCGTCCCTTTGTGCCCTTCTGACACCACCAGCCCTTCAGCGGGGACCACGGGCGCGTCGTTCGCAATCCGCGGGGAGTGGGATCAGGCGATGCGGAAAGGGACGGCGGGAGGGTCCTTGCACGTGGTGACCTGGAATCCCCCGTGGCCCCCCGAGCACTGTAGGAGTGACCCCTGAGCATCGCGGTGTGACGTGAAAGTCCAAAGTGAGAAAAAAGAAAACTCTGAGACCATCACGGCCGTCCCCGCGGCCGTCGGGACGCAGACTCTGCAGGAGGCTCCCGCTGCGCGGGGACGGCCCTCCCTCCCGTCTCCGCCCCCTCCCCCCCAATCGCCCCCCCCCTCCCCGTCTCCGCCCCACGAAGGCGACCTAAGAGCCCGCAGTCTTCCCCGGGAAAGTGACGGCCGGTGATGACGGTCCAGCCGCCCCTCACGCCGGCCCCGCCCTGCCTCTCCTCCTCCCCTCCCGGCCACAGCGTCACTGCTGTCTCATGGGGATAGAAGCCGGGTCTGGCTGACTCGGTTTCTCCAGCCTCACGCGGGGGACAGGACAGAGCTATGGGACCGACCTGCCTGTCTGCCAGGCCCGGCCCCACATGGCCCTGGGCCCCTCGTGGACGGGCTGGAGGACCTGGGCCTTGAGCTGACGTGTCCCCGAGCCGCCCACTAGGCCTCCCGGCCGGCTGTGGCTGCCACCCAGAGGCCCACGTGGCCCTGGCAGGGCGTCTCCTTGGCTGGCCCTTGGCCCGACTCTCTGCAGGGCTGCTCCCTGGCCAGTGCTCAGAGACTCTCCGAGGAGATTGCCGGGCCGGGCCCCACCGGGAGGAGGTGGAGAATGTTCTAGACGTGCCTGGTCTGCTCAGAGCGAGGGGCGGGCAGGCCGGGCCAAGCCTGCCTCAGCCCTCAGCACGGTGCAGGGTGACGGGGGCCGACAGACGCGACCCTGCACGGCAGCCCAGGCGCGGGGCCTCGCAGGATGGAGCCTCTGGGCAGAGCTGGCAGGACGGGGTGTCGGCCAGCACCGGGCGTCCGGTCCTGGGCCTCACTCGGCCGCCCGGACACAGAAGCCGTTGCGTGTCTTAGCGTGTCCTTCCGACTGCAGCGTCTCGCTGGCTGGGGCTGGGCCGGGCAAAGAGAGAAGGAGCAGTGACCGGCCACGATGCGGGACGCCCTGTGACTGGACCACCCGCTGGGGCCGAGACCCCCAAACACGCATGTGTCTGGCAGCAAAGGGAACAGCTGCTCCCGGGGGGCTTCTCCGCGCCTCCTCCCTCGCCCACATCCGCCCGGAGCTGGTGCAGAGCGTGAGGCTGTTCCCCAGCACCCCGGGCGCCCCGAGGGGCGGGAGAGCGCGGGGGTCCGGGCCAGGCGGCCTGTGTGTGGGGGGGCGGTTTCTCAGTCTTGGCCGCCCTCTGCTGCCTGCCCCCTTGGAGGTGCCAGGAGGGGCTGCGGGGGCCGGGGTCCTGCTCTGCAGGGCCCCGAGTGAGAGTCAAAGCTCCAGGCTGCCATGGGGGGGGGCTCTGAGCTGCATCCGGAAGCCGCCCCCTCACCCCTCTCCCCTGCCTGCCTCGCTCAGAGCCGCAAACTCAGCCCTGCAGCAAGGAACTGGCTAAAGTCCTGCTCGAGATTCCCGCCCCCGCAGGGCTCACCCCTACATGGCATCTGCTCCCCATGGCTGGTGTTGGCTGCTGGGGAGGCTCCTGGCCCCCTAGCCCTGCCAGCGGCTGCCCCCTCACCCCTGCGCGCCTGCCCTTCCCTCCCTCCGCCTTGTCCTAGGGTCTCAGGGCGCGTCTCCCATCCCGGGCTCCCGGAGGTTCAGCTTCTCTCTCCGGGGCCCAGCCCTGCCCTGCCCCAGCCAGCACAGTGGCCTGTGTCCCGGGCATTGTCCGGGGGGCACTGGGCCCTCGGCGCCCCCGACAGCAGCTGGCGTCTGCATTCCTGCGCGGGCGGGGGGGTGTGCGAGGGGCTCACGTCCCCGCGCGTCTGTCCTGCTGCTCCCTGAGCGTCTCCCACGCCAGGCTCTGCCGAGGGCTGCTCAGCGCCTTTCCTCATCCTCTTGGTCCATTTTTCATTCTGGTCTTTGATATACTTGAGTGATGTGGCAGCCAGAGACAAGCAGCCCCATTCATATTCCTAAGGCCCATTAACCCCCTCCCCAAATTAACCAGGGTCACTGGTTTGTTCCAAGAGGCTAAAGCATTCGGGCTTCCTCGTGCCGACACACCCCTGGACGCTGCATCCCTCGCGGGCTCTGGCCTGGTTGTGCTGTGCGCCCGCCTTATCAGTGCGTTTGACTCCTCCGACCCCCGATCCTAGCCGGACCCCGGAGCCCGGGAGCCCGGAGCTGGTCTGAGCCTCTCTGTGGAGCTGCTGCGCAGGGCGTTCCTTTCCGGTGGAATCACAGCCCTTGTCTCCGCCTGTTGTCAGTGAGTGTCGCGTCTTCAAGGGCCCTCGAGTCTGTGTCGATGCTGCATTAAAAGGCGGAGTGAGAGTCCCTTGTGCAAGGCCAGCGCCTGCTTTCCGGCCGGTCTCGGCCTGTGTGAGGGATGGACTTGCAGGGTGACAGGCACCCCCCGGGGACCACATGCAAGGCAAGTGCCCCCCCCCCCCCCGCATCCTAACTGTTTCCCAGGCCCCAGCTTTGACGCCTGCGGGTGTGACTCGGGGATGGCGTGTGAGTGATCCCAGCGGCGGGGGAGGAAGTGATCGCAGGTTGCCGTGGGTGACAGGAGGGAGGCAAGTCGCCCCAGAGGAACGGGAGGAAGCTCGGTGGTGGCTCAGTTATTCAAAAACGTTTTGAGGTGAATCCTGAGCACATTCCGGAAAGGGGCAGCAGCAAACAGCCCACAGAGGAAGGGGCCGGGGCTGGACCCCTGAGCGCTAGGAAGGGCTTGAAGAGAGTGGGCAGGGGAGAGGGCTGCATGGAGGGAGGGGGAGGCAGGGCCGAGGAAGGCCCGACGCTGTGGCGGGAGGAGTCTGGACTGTTCCCGCAGGGTCCCCTGGCTGCCCTGTGGCCCCAGGATCAGGCGGATGAGGGTCGGGGCTGGGCCCAGGCCAGGAAGAAACTCCACCTCCAGGCTGGGCGAACTCGGGGGCGGCTTCAGCTCCCGGCGGAGAGCACTCGGGGGCGAGCAGGTGTGAGGCAGGGCGGGCAGACCCGGAATCGAGCTTCACGCACGTCCCACCTGGGGTACTTGTGCGTCAGGGGAGGAGAAACGTGGACCCTAAGCCCAGAGAAGCGACACTCGAGAACCACAGTGGGACGCCACTAGCCTGCCAGGGTCCGAGAGAGCCGGGAGGCCAGGTGCCCGGGAGCAAGGAGGGGAGGGCAGGGAGGGGGCCGAGACCCACACCCCGGCTGCAGCCCATCCGGGACTGGGGGACAAAGGGCACTGTGGAGGGAGTACCGCGCAGAGGCCGTGTTCTGGTCCATGCTCACCCTCCTCCCTGCTTTGGGGGTGGGTGCCCCCCGCAGCTCTCGGGAGGCCCAGAGCCCCTCCCGTGACCCCGAGCGAGGGGCCTGCGGGCGTGGCACTGCATAGGGCCTGCACTGCGGGGACACCCCGCTCGGGGGGCTGCACTTGGCCGAGTGAGGCCGGAGACCGGGGAGTGAGCGTGGGACCGAGCTGGGCGCCCGGGAGCCTCTCTGGCCCACGCGCCTCTCTCAGGACCCTCCCCGCAGCAGGAGCACTCCGACCTCCACACTCTCCACCTGCCACTATCCTGCGACTCGCCTCGGTGTTAGGCTCATTTTCCAATCACTTGGGCCATTTTCTCCATCTCTCGGTTTTTACCCGGAATTGGGATACTCAGAAAACCTTTTTCCCTAATTCGCGGTTCTAGTTTTCGGTGCATTAAGTTAATGTTCCTCTAAATCTTCCTCTCCTGGCCGAGCTGTGATCTTTGTGGGTCGCTTGCGCTATTCTCGCTGGCAGGCGGGGGCCCCAGGACCCCGGAGACGGCACGGGAGGTTTCCTTCCGCGCTGAAAATAAGTCGCTCTGGCTCTGCCAATCCTGTTCAAATGAGTTCAAGGAAATAAATGATTTGATTTGGGGCGTGTCCGTGATGCTCTGTCTGACCTCACCTGAGCCTGGTCCAGTAGAAGACAAACAGACAGACCGTCTCTGCTCCGTCCCGGTTGGGCTGATGGCCCCGGGGAGATTTGGGTGGGGAGATTTGTTCCCAGGGACCATGTGGCAGCGTTGGCAGTGGCAGAAGTTTCTGAGCTTTACGTAATGATTCCCTGGTGGCATCTGTCCTAGACACCTTTTCTTAACAAATTGTTTGCATTGGGAGGAGCGTTTTTTACAGTGTCTGTTGCCTGTCGTGATCTTTGTTGCTAATTTTTTCCTTCAGAGACGATTGTCCTTATTGCTCCTGCTGTCGTCTCTTAATGCACCATCTGAGCCTATCCAGATAATTGGGAAAAATGAAGGAAAAAGTTCCTACTGCAAAACAAACTGTTTTTTCCCTCTGGTCAGTGAAAAGCACAGAGAAAATAGCCCTCAGAGGTTCCCTGGCAAACCTCCCCTTTTTCCTGGTCCATAAGCAGTCACTTCAGCAAAGAAAGACACAGTTATCACGGCGATGACATTCTCGCTGTCAGAGTAAAGCATCGTCAGCAATTTGTTTCTCCTACGTGTCATCGTTTTCTGGATCCAAGACTCCAGTTGTGACGGATATGGTTATTAGAGAATGAAGCGACTGGATTAAATGAAAGCATCACTCCTGTTATGTCTCGGCTGGTGCAGTCAAATTAAGAGGAGTGTTAAACTCGCGTTCCAGAAAGCGGCAGGAAGGTGTGAGCCAATAAAGCAAATGTACTCAGATGAAATGGCGCATTACCAATCTGAGTTTGCTTCCTCCCCGCCTCCCCACCCCGTGGCCCTAGAGCTCTTCATGGAAACTCTTCCAAATTCCACAAAATAGACGGATATCAGCCTCATGTCTGAGTAGAGTGACACAGCCACTCCCAAACTGTCCTGTGTGGAGTTGACGCTTTCTCTGTCTTTCCCTCCGTGTGCCTATAGTGAATTCAATGCCTCTCTCTCCCCCAATAAAGATATGCCCAAATATTCACCCCAAGTCTCTGGAGTTGGATCCTACTCGGAGGGGTCTTTACAGAGCAGCTAACTGGAGGTTCTCTGGATGAAATGCACCGGCCTGGGCCCTGGATCAGTGTCCTTGGAAGAAGGGAGAAGACGCTGACCTATATGGGAAACGGCGTGCAGAAAGGGGTGGAGGCTGGCGGGGCTTGTCTGTGACCCCGGGAATCCCAAGCGGCTGCAGTTTAGGATCCTGCCCCTGGGCCTCCAGAAGGTTCCCAGCGCTTTAATTTTGGACTACCAGCCTCACAACTGTGATATATTTACGTCATGCTCCACTACCTGCTTTGTGGCTCTTTCTTACAGCACCCCTTGGAGACAAATACGCCCCACTCTAGAAAATGCTCAGGGGACCACATGCTGGAGGGAAAATTTGGAAACTTTCTGCTGATATTGGTCATGTATGACGGTGGGCTGGCTGTCTCTCTCTCTCTCTGGATCTCTGCGTATCATCTATGGAATGAGAAGACCCCACTTTCCTGTCAGCCCTCTGTCTCTAGGCCCCTTCCCCGTACTCTAGGGTAAAACTGGCCAGAAGCTAAAAGAATGTGGACTTTCTTTCTTTCTTTCTTTCTTTCTTTCTTTCTTTCTTTCTTTCTTTCTTTCTTTCTTTCTTTCTTTCTTTCTTTCTTTCTTTCTTTCTTTCTTTCTTTCTTTCTTTCTTTCTTTCCTCCCTCCCTTTTCCTTCCTTCCTTCCTTCCTTCCTTCCTTCCTTCCTTCCTTCCTTCCTTCCTTCCTTCCTTCCTTCCTTCCTCCTTCCTTCCTCTCTCTCTTTCTCTCTTTCTTTCTCTCTTTCTTTCTTTCTTTCTTTCTTTCTTTCTTTCTTTCTTTCTTTCTTTCTTTCTTTCTTTCTTTCTTTCTTTCTTTCTTTCTTTCTTTCTTTCTTTCTTTTCTCTCTCTTTCTCTCTTTCTCTCTCTTTCTTTCTTTCTTTCTTTCTTTCTTTCTTTCTTTCTTTCTTTCTTTCTTTCTTTCTTTCTTTCTTTCTTTCTTTCTTTCTTTCTTTCTTTCTTTCTTTCTTTCTTTCTTTCTTTCTCTCTCTCCCTCCCTCCCTCCCTTTCTCCCTCCCTCCCTCCTTCCCTCCCTCCCTCCCTCCCTTCCTTCCTTCCTTCCTTCCTTCCTTCCTTCCTTCCTTCCTTCCTTCCTTCCTTCCTTCATAGGGAAAAAGAGAGATGAGCTCAGGATTGCTTTTGCTTTTAGCTTGCAGGCCCTTTTTATTTTTTAACCTCAACTTTAAACATGGATCACAAGCAAACGCAGTAGTATTGCTGAGGTGAAGAGAACAACACGAATTTACAGTGCAGAGAAAACCGTAGAGCAGAGAATGACGTCGGAAGGTAGCGCAGGAGTTTACAGACGCGGCCCCTCTGGTCTCTGCTAGACACTAAGGTGTAAGTTCCCGAGGGCGCCGTGCTGGCCAGTGGGAGCTCACTCAGACCAGCGGCTGTTTAAGTTTTCCTGAGTCATATTCAAGACTCCAGAGAGTAGCTGGAATCTCCTCGGAGAACCCAGAGCTAGGGTTAAATCAGTTCTAGCGTAAAGATGCCCCAACTGATGCTGACTGAGCCTTGCAAAGACCGAAGAGCGTTCACTCCTGCCAAAGCCAACCTCAGCACTCTCCGAGGACGGCCGCAACTGCCAGATACACAAGCACGCAACATTCTGTGGTGTCTCAGCCCAGTGAGAATTACACAGCATTCCACTTAGCAGGAAGATACGCCTCACGGCCGGTGACGGATCAGTCGGCAGAACCCGAGCCAGGAAGTGAGTCAGACCAGAATTTAAAAATGCCCCTGGCAAGTACACGCAGGACACGGAGTGTCAATGTGAGTGTAAGTAAGAGTACATGGAAAATAATGAAAGTCAAGTGGAACCTGCTGTAAGTCAGAAGTACGGAGGCAGGAGCACAGTGACAGAGGCATGAAGACAGAGGCCTGGTGACGGCTCAGTGACAGCATGTGACAGTGGCATGGTGACTGACAGAAGCAGGAAGGTTGACTGGACAGGCATGATGACAGAGAACACATACAGGGAAGGGAGCAGAGAGCGCGGACGCCAAGCTACGTGAATCATTTCAAACAAAGGACAGGAAGACAAGGTCTGAACCGTCACAGAGCCTTGGGGCCCTTGTGCCACCATCTCCCACAGGTGTTGGATTCCCAGGGAGGACGGAGGGGCACACTCAGAAGGAGAACCATGTCGACGAGTCCCTGGAGAAATAAGCTCCGAGAAAATGACACCAGAGTATCGGAATATTTAAATTACCGGAATCCAGTGATAAAAATATTTAAAAGAGGAAAAAAAAACACACCTCACACAGAGAAGAATATTAATTATTGTTGAAATCAACGATTTCTTGTTTGGGAAAATTCATCCCAGAAGATAATGGAATATCTTTCATGGTAGAGACAGAAAAATAACCGATGAATCAGTTTATACCCAGTGAAAATATCCTTCAAAATTGATTTGAAATTCTTTTTAAAAAAAGACAAAAGCCAAGAGGAGTAATAACTCTTGGATTAATAATAAAATACCGGCAAATTTTCACTTCAGCAAAGGACACAGGAAGTTTCAGGATAGAAACGATGTCAGGTAGGTTCTCGGACTTATTGAAAAGAAACTTCTTTTGTCCCTTACAATAAGGTTTTTTTTTGGTTTTTGGGTCACACCCGGCGATGCACAGAGGTTACTCCTGGCTCATGTACTCAGGAATTACTTCTGGTGGTGATCGGGGAACCATATGGAATGCTGGGAATCGAACCCGCATCGGCCGTGTGCAGGGCAAACGCCCTCCCCACGGTGCTATCACTTCAGCCCCCAATAAGTTTTATTTTCCGAAGAAAAGTATGCTCCGCTTATTTTGTCTCAGTGTCAGTCTCCCTGTCCAGCACCTTTGGGTGCTGGTTTCAGTGCTCAGGGGCTGCGACGTGACCTTGCTCAGGAGTGACCCCTGGAGGTGCTCAGGAGCCCACACTCCGTGCTGGGACCCAAGGGCTGCAATCGCGAGCGACCACACGCGGGCGAGTGCCTGGCCCAGGTGCTGTCCCTCGGCCCTTTACCAGCTGACATTCCCACGGGCAGTTTCTGCCCGGGTCTTACCCACTAGGTGCACACACAGACCCGCCATGGTCCCTGTGTGCAGCTGGTGCCCGGGGAATAGGGGCCGAGTAACAGGCTCTGTGGCCAAAGGCTTGGGAACCATGGGAGGGCGTGTCTTGGCCACAGTCGGTCCTATTGGCCACGGCCAGCAGGGTGCAGGGCCTCTGGCCTGGTTCTGCCCACGCCCAGCAGCCCTCAGCCTTCTCAGCACCTCCCCTGCCCTGCCCCCGTGTGCCCTCCACGGGTGCCCTGGAAGCTGCTTCTCACACAGGCTTGTGCCTCGGCTGGGCCTCTCCCGTGGCGCTCGGGGAGGTGGCGTCTGGGCGTCCGGGAACGCCTGGTCCTCTTCGGGGTGGATTTCTGCCATTGGAAGCGTCTTTGCCTGCAGCTCCGCGGAGCCCGAGATTGCCGGAATCTCCCATCCCTGCCTCTTGGGGGGTAAAGCGGCTCGCCGTGGTGGCTGGGATGCAATCATGGCAGCAGGACCACCGCGGGGCTGGCCCTGGAGAAGACGCGGAGCCCAGCTGGGCCCCCACTAGTGGAGCGATTTTGCAGCCAGCGACGGGCAAGTCGGAGCGGACTCTGGGGACCGTCTGGGTCCCGTCTTCCTCCTCCCCTGAGGGCTCTGCCTGGGAATGTGCAGTACAGCCCCAGCCCACGTCTCAGCCATCGGCTTTGGGTTTGGGGCCACGCCCGGGTGCGGGGGCTGCTCCTGGCGAGGGCAGGGGATGGAGCCAGGGGCTCTGCCTGCAAATCCTGACTGCACCTCGCTGGCCCGTGACCACCGTCCTCGGCGGCCTTGGTGTCCAATTCACCTCCAGGAGACGGAGACACAAGAGGAACCGGCAGGCCGGCCGGGAGCTGTCGGGGCAGCGTGGAGACGAGTCGGCTTCCTCGGCCGGGACTGAGGCCGTCTAGGTGACGCTTTTGCTCCTTCCTTATCCGCAGGCTAAGAGACTGGGGCTATTTGTCGTTTGAAGTTGGCTTTGTCTTCCCAGGTGTCGAGAAAATGAATCGTGGTCATTTCCATTAGTAAATTTGATTTTCCTGTGAGTGGACCATCCAGAGAGGAATGCCTCTCCGCTCCCCGAACTGCTCAGAGCGGGGCCTGCGCGGCACATTTCCCCGGCGGTAATGAGTCTAATGGAAGGTACAGAGTGCGTTAGTCTCGGGGCTTCTGTGCTGACGGTGACGGGTGCCAAGAGCTTGCAGGCTGCATGTCACCCTCCCTTCCTGGGCGCTCCTGGCTCAGCTGGTTTGCTGGGCGGAGAGCACTCTGGGAGGCAGGTGGGAGGTGGCCCAGGGACGGGCAGGTGGGGTGATGCTTGAGTTGTTCTGTGGCTAGCTCCGGCAGGAGGATAAGGGCGCAGTCGCCGTGGGCTGGGGGGAAGGTGTCTCACAGCCTCGCTTGTGTCTCCGGGGCCTTACCGTACCTTTAGCTCTTATCCTCACCAGTCACTTCACCAAATAACCTGCAGAAACTCTCAGGTGATTTTGGGTGCCCCCCCCCAACGCTCTCATCATGTTTTCTGTTCAAGATTCTTTTGGTGACAATAGAGAGAAACCCAGTGTTCATTGATGTGGCTTCATAGGGTGAATGGGGGGAGGGTGCAGTGGGACAGCATAGACCCGGAGTGAGACCTGCGCACCTCTGGGTGTGCCCGTCCCACTCCATTCCCCCCAAAAACACAGCATAGAGGGGAGCGAGTGGGTTCACCGGTCATTGCCACTGAAGGATTTGACCGGCTCCAGACCCAGCTGGATGGATGCAGGGGTGAATGGGTGGCCAACGTGCCCCCCCCCCCCGTCTCTGTCCGTGGAGCCGTGTGGTTCTTCCCCTCTGGTTCCGTGGCTGCAAAGCAAACGCTTCCTCCTTCAGCCGGATGGCACCAAGTCCCCAGGCTGAGCCCAAGACTCACTGTGTCCTCGCTGGGCCCGTGGCCAAGGAGCCCACGTGTCAAGGCCTCCGCGGACGCTGACATTGGGGCAGGGGTTTAGCCTGGGTGGTGACTGTTGATGTTTGTTTGACTTGGTTCTCTTGCTGACCTGTGCACCAATCATCCTGATGGAAAGAAATAGGCCTTATCTTCTGAATAATATGTTCATAAAAATAAGCGTTTTGCAGTTGTATTTTACAGTTGTACTAAGGTTTGGCTAGAGCGATAGCACAGCGGTTGGACGTTCGCCTTTCACGCGGCGGACCTGTGTTCGATTCCTCCGCCCCTCTCGGAGAGCCCAGCAAGCTACGGAGAGTATCCCGCCTGCACGGCAGAGCCTGGCAAGCTACCCGGGCATATTGGATATGCCAAAAACAGTAACAATAAGTCTCTCAAAGAGAGACGCTACTGGTGCCCACTCGAGCAAATCGATGAGCAACGGGATGACAGTGGCAGTGACTAAGGTTTGAAGGTTGTTTCTGATTATTACCATGGGCAAGTCCTGGTCTCTTTGGGGGCTGAGCAGGGTAGACGGTGTTAGTGTTGTACAGGGAAGTTACTCAGAGAAGTTGGACAACTGGTCTATGAGTCTCTCCTTAAGAACAATCAAGTAGGGAAGAATCCGGGCGTTCTGGTAAGCAGCACAGGCCGGAGTCTGCTCCGGACCCCAGACCGGGCCAGCAACACTGGGGAGCCAGACGGAGGAGGCACAGCCGGTACGCCTTCTCCAGATGGAGCCCCGGCGACACTGAGCAACGATTAACACGGCTCCGGGATGCGGGACTGGGGCATCTCTGAACCTTTTCTAAAAAATGAAAACATACAATCTATTGATGCCATCCAACATGTCTGACTGTTGGAGGAAAACCTCCAAATAATGATAGTGATATTCTTATTGAAAATTGAACGTAATCCAAGTAAGGAAAGAGTAAAGTGAAAAATGTCTGCCACACAGGCAGAGGGGGAGTGGGAGGGGGCTATGCAGGGTTTGGTGGTGGATCAAATATGAAAACTTTGTAACTGTATCTCACAGTGATTCAATAAAAAAAAAAAGAACAATCAAGTAGAAGAGCAAAAGTAACGCCCTCTCTACAATCTCCTCTGTAATGGCATACGAGTGGAAATTAAGTGTCGCAAAGTGTAGCAAACACTTCATAACCCACGACATAACCAAAAGGAATGCTCGGAAATGCGTGCTAGCCTCATCCCGCCTCTCAGGCTGAGCTGCAGAGAAACTCGCCCTTCCCTGAGAAGCCTCTTCCTCAGTTTCTCCTGGGGCCGTCTCTGTGATCCCTCCTCGTCCCTCCTCTCCGCAGGGTACCGTGGTCCTTCCCGCACGGCCCCGGCCCCCTCTGTGGCCTGGCTCCCTGCTCCGCTGAGGGCTTCGGTCTGCGGGCGGGGCTGGCCCTGACACCCGCTGGCCCTGGGGCTCGCTGCCCACTGGACCGTCCTGGCTTTTCTCTGCGTGGCCTCTTGTGAGCCCAGCTGCTCACCCCTGCGAACGACTCCAAGCAGGTGGAACGGAGAGAAGCTCCTTGTCCTGTGTGGTGGGAGTGACCAGACACCCCCTACCACGCCCTACGGGCCAACGCGAGGCCCAGGAGGCCCGGCCAGGCCCGTGGCCCGTGGCCCTACCTTGCATACCTTCACTCCATTTCCATCATTGCCTGCCGATGATTCTTCTAATGCTGAGTGCATCTTTTGATGCCATTGGTCAAAATGTTTAGATGCACAAAAATTTAGAATTTGTGTCTTCTTACTTAACATTCCATTTTATTGTAATTGTGGATGCTTCTGTCATACCGACTTACTGTACCAGCACCACCACCATCGTGCCAAATCCCCTCCCCTGGCTCCTGGGCGGCTTCCAGTCCTCGCCTCCCCCCGTGCTCCCCCGTCCGTGCTCCCCCACCCTCACTGTCCTGATCATCTAAGTCTGTGCTCAGAGTCGGAGGCTTGTGTTCCCCGAAGCCTGTGCTTCCCCTTGCTCTGTTTCTTTGTACCACAGACAAAAGTGAGATCCCATCGTGCGATAGCATAGCGGTTGGGTGTTTGCCTTTCACGCGGCTGACCCAAGTTCGATTCCTCCACCCCTCTCAGAGAGCCCGGCAAACTACCGACAGTATCGAGCCCGCACGGCAGAGCCTAGCAAGCTACCCGTGCATATTGGATATGCCAAAAACAGTAACAATAAGTCTCTCAGTGAGAGACGGTACTGGTGCCCGCTCGAACAAATCGATGAGCAACGGGATGACAGTGATGGCGTTCATGTTCCTGACTTATTTCGCTCAAATGACCTCCTCTAGTTGCATCGAGTTGTACCCAAAGGCAGAATTTCATCTTTTCCTGTAGCTGGGTGGTGTTCCATGACGCATGTAGGCCAGAGTTTCTCTACCTGCCCTCTGTCGTTGGCTGTTTTGGCTGCTTCCGGCTCCGGGCTAGTGTCAACAGCGCTGCAACGAACATAGGTTTGCACGGATCTTCCCAAATTCATGTTTTTGTGTTCTCGGGATAGATGACAGTGGTGTGTGTGTGTGTGTGTCTTTAATTTTTTTTAGACTGAGAAGCAGTGCCCAGGAGGTGAGACAGGGCAGCTCGAGGGCTGAGGGCGTGGTGCCACCTGGGTCCCGTGGTGCCGAGACCCACCAGGTCCACTCCCGGTGAATCTCAGGGGCGAGGGTTGCTGGTGGGAGCCAGGTACGGGCCAAGCTGCCCCCCGCCCTCCCACTGCCGCCCCACCCTCACGGAGGCGTATCGTCTATTAAACGAATCTACATATAAAGGAAGGAATGACACAGGACATATTTGAACCCTAGTCTTGGTTCTTGGTTTCTCTGTCTGCTTGGTATGTGATCTGATTTAGTTATATATTAATACAAGGTTTTCTTTTTTCTTTTCCCTGATACGTTGTTGCTGGTGGTGGTGGTGGTGGTGGTGGTGGTGGCTTTTGGTCATACCTGAGGTGCTCAGGACTAATTCCTGGTCCTGTGCTCAGGGACCACTCCTAGTGGGGCTTGGAGGGCCGTAGAGGACACCAGGAGTCAAACCCAGGACAGCCGTGTGCAAGACAAACACCCTCTCTGCTGTACTACTGCCCCGGGGCCTCTGTTTCTTTATTAGCATCATTCTTGTGGATTGATTGAGATGCTCTGATTTGCAGACGTGAACCTGATGAGTTTCCTCAGTCGCGAGTGAAACCATTTGAGTGTTAGGAAGGTGATATACAACACGTTCTCAATGACCCAGGTTCAGAGTACATCTGAGTAAATTGTGCACTGTTGTTGTTTTTGTTGCGATTATTGTCTTTGTTGTGGAAGAATAAAATTCAGTAAACTTTTGTTTGGATTATGGACAAGCACATTAATACTGAACTGAGGAAACTCACAAGCACCCCTCAAACCCTTGACCTGGTCAAGCACCTGCCCAACCCTCGACTCAGTCCTGCCTGTGTCTCTTCCCAGCACCCCTGCTGAGAAACGACCTTACTCACGTTGTGATTAGTGCGGTTGTGTTTGCTCCTTTGCGGCGGGAGTTGCTCAGGCTGGGACAGACCCCGGTCTTCCCTTGAGTAGCTAGAGCACTGTCTCTTCAGAGCTGCAGGCTCTCCAGGCTGGGGGGAAAACTTTAGTAGGACACTGTGATCTTTTAGCTTTTTCTGATGAGGGGAAACTTGTAAATCTTTGATTTCCAGGGTTGATTTGGGTTGTTTGATTTTAACAAGGAGAGTTAGATGGCATTTCCACCCGGAGGGCAGGAGGTGTGGAGAGCACACCTTTATATTCTTCTAGTTAGATGGAAATACATCCAAATTGATGAAATCGTGGCGTGATGGAATTGTAGAGTGATACTGGGCTGGAAGCAAACATTTGCGCATATAATAAAAGTAAGATTTATGTTGCCAGTATCTTTCTCTTGCTGAGAGTAGAGGCTGATGTTGTTTGATCATCACAGCAGAAAAGACATGAT
This sequence comes from Sorex araneus, assembly GCF_027595985.1. Lineage (NCBI taxonomy): Eukaryota > Metazoa > Chordata > Mammalia > Eulipotyphla > Soricidae > Sorex > Sorex araneus. The sequence goes on along the minus strand of NC_073305.1, from coordinate 2,810,394 downwards.
TATTTAAAAGAATTCTTCCCCACCCCAATCTGTTCCTCTTGCAGTTTTCTCCTTCTGCATAATTGGCTCAAGACAAAAACACAACCTCATTCTGTCTTTCCTAATCTTTCCCAATCTGGGCGCCGATATCTTCAAATTTATATTCCAGTGTGATCAATTCCATTTTCTTCTCTTACCATATATATATATATATATATATTTAAATCCAAGTTTTATTTTATTTATTTATTTTTGGGTCACACCTGGCGATGCTCAGGGGTTACTCCTGGCTCTGCACTCAGGAATTAACTCCTGGCGGTGTTCAGGGGACCACATGGGATGCCGGGGATTGAACCCAGGTCAACCGCATACAAAGCAAACACCCTCCACACTGTGCTGTCACTCTGCCCCCTGTCTTACCATCTTAATCGAGTCTTCATCATCCCTGGTCTAGATTATTTCCTCTCCCCTCACCTCTTCTCTGCTCAGCCGCCAGGAAATAGCCTGAACACCTTCTAGCGACCTCCTGTCTTTCCTGGTCTGGATCTGGCTCTTTCTCGGGCCCCGTATGCAGGCTCCAACCCCACACACTCTCTCTTCTGTGTTTCCAACGCAAAACTCGAGCTGGTATCTGCCCGTGTGCTTTGGTACTTGCTCTCTCTTCCGCAAAGGACTCTGTTCAGACGATGCCATCCTGGCATCCTGGGCTGTGTGAGCTCAATCAGCATCACCCCGGCCCTCACGGACTGTTACATCCCGTGCGGCTTTGTAGCATTCTTCATAGTAATTATTTTGATCATATGCTTGTTAATGATTTGTTATTATTTTAGAATTATCGAAGCAGTAATTTTGTGCCTCTACATTATTTACTTTGTATTCCTAGCAATTGGTGCTAAAATATAGTAGGCAATCAATAGCTATTGGCTTAAATTTCCAGGCATCTAGCAAGACGGAAATGTGTACTGCCTTCATGAAACAAACAGAAGCTTGTTTAATCGATAACGCTTATGTGTATTATATATCTGTGTAGCACTGGAGCACTGTCGTCCCGTTGTTCATCGATTTGCTCGAGCGGGCACCAGTAATGTCTCCATTGTGAGACTTGTTGTTACTGGTTTTGGCATATTGAATACACCACGGGGAGCTTGCCAGGCTCTGCCGTGCAGGCAGAATACTGTCGGTAGCTTGCCTGGCTCTCCGAGAGGGGTGGAGGAATCGAACCTGGGTCGGCCGCATGCCAGGCAAATTCCCTACCCACTGTGCTATCGCTACAGTCTATTTAAATATAAAGACTTTAAAAAATTAATCAGTGCTAAGGATACAGGAGAATCACTTAGTATTCTAGGTTACCTAAAGTAAGTCTCATTTTTATTTTCACCAACTGATCTTCTTTCCTGCTGATCTCAGTGGTGGTCCTGCTGGTGGATGAGACGGACTGGTCAGATAAAATACAGATGGTCACAGCCAGGTCCAGGGCTCTCATGTTTTATTGATGCTGGATATGTGGGTGATGCTTAATAGAAAGCTAAAAGTTTTTTCCCCACTTTTCAAATTTTGCTTTTAGTGAATCTGGGTAAGAGATCAGAAAGATTTTTAAATAAACCCATTGAACTAATAATATGAGCACTGACGAGTGAACCTACCCCGTGTCTTTCTTCCTGGCCTTTAAATGGTGTTTCATTATCCACGGATGCTCTTTCTGAGCATTTTGATATTCTTTATTAGGGTTTTAAAATAGCGCTGGAATATTCAGTCTGGGGTCCTTCGGAAGGGAACCAGAGTTTTCGTCTCGTCTTTGAAGGGAGCTCATTATGTGTATTATATGGCGATGTGATAGCTCTGTCTCTCAGGCATGTGAGGTGTAGTTCACGTGTTCCACAGACTTCCCCTGCCACAGTTTGGCAGCAAAATTAGAGTAATTGTTTTTATACCTCATTGTCGCTCTAAATCTTATTTTCCATTACACAGGATTTAGGGATAATTTTCGTAAAACACTGACATGCTCTTTTATTAAAGATGTATTGTCTTTCTGGAAAGATTAAAGCTGACTTTCCCGGGACTGGAGCGATAGCACAGCGGGGAGGGTGTTTGCCTTGCACACGGCCAACCCGGGTTCAATTCCCAGCATCCCATAGGGTCCCCTGAGCACCGCCAGGAGTGATTCCTGAGTCATGAGCCAGGAGGAACCCCTGAGCATCGCCGGGTGTGACCCAAAAAGCAAAAAGCAAAAAAAAAAAAAGCTGAATTTCCCTTTAGCTTTCCTCAGAGCACTTTGGTCAAGACATTGAAATGAAATAATGATACAATGTTGAATTTCCCCCAGATACCACGGGCACTCATTCTGGTTCCCACATGCTGTATGGGTGTGGGAACACTTTCGCATTTATTTGCCTCATTTTTCAGAAGAGGAAACAAATTTTGAGGCAGCTGAAATAAAGTTGTTCAAGTTGACACCATCTGTATGGCAGAATCCAAACCTAATTCAAGGGCTGCCTGCTTTCAAGTTTTTGATCATCCCACAGTGCTCAATCCCTTAGAATCCACCCCCGCATTCTGCTCCTCGCCGTCATCTGAAAGGTCGATCCTGAAAACTGAAGGCTCAGGGCGGGGGGGCCCCCGGTGGGGCGGGTCAACTCAGAGAGAGCGAGGGGCGCCTAATCGGGGACGCAGCCCAGAACGCCACGGCGGTGAAAGGCGTCCAGGGAATCACTTTCCTCCTCTGATTCTCATATTTGCTTGATGACGGGACAGCAGGTAGTCAGCAAGGTTTCCGCGGGGGGGCCAGTGGGCTGACTCAGGGCAGGACTTCCTGTCCCTAGCGCTCTGCTGCAAGCAGCCACACCTCTGCCCAGAACAGCCACGGCCACGGGCTTGGGGTTCGAGGCACGTGGTGGACGGCCGCACTGGCTCCCCTCCACAGCTGTTCAGGAAAGACGCCACGACCCCCCTTCCACTCTGCCGAGCCTGGAACTGAGCGAGGCTGTGTGACTTGCCCTGTCCCGGGAGAGCTGGGCAGCCAGCCAGGGTGGCACGTCCTCGGGGGCAGTGCCCGGGAGGTGAGCACTTTGCCCGCAGTGCTCCTGGAGTCTCGCTTGGCGCACACTGAGCAGTGCCAGGGCTCAAACCCGAGACCTCGGGCTTGCGGGGCTCGCTCTCCGCCCCGGGGCTCTCCCGGGTCTCTTGCTGGAATTCGGGTTGGGTTTAGAGCAGACCCGACCCGGATCGGGAAGGACTGATATCACAGGACTGTCGCACCTGGTCCCGGGAACCTGAGGCCTCGCAGTGGCGCGGGGGACACTGCTTGTTACTCGGGGTCAGCACTTTGCCCCCAGGTGAGGGTTCTTCCTGCGTCTTCACGTCCTAACCCCAGTGTGTAAAAACACCCGGCCTCACAAGAACACACAAGAAAGGCCGCCAGAGTGCCCGAAATCACAATGGGAAAACAACACCGAGTGAGTGAAGCCGGCCAAGACCCAGCCAGTGGTAAGGAGCTCCGGGACCTCTCTGATGAGGAATTTAGAGAGGAAAGGTTGAGGTTGTTTAAGGAGCTCAAAGAAACAGCGGAACAGGCTGCTAAGAAGCATAAGAGGAGGTGAGAGCAGAAATGAGAAAACTTCAAACAGAAACGATGGAACCTGGTAGGAGAAGTTCAAACCTCCCCAGAAGGCCCCGGCCGCAGGGTAACAGCTGCTGAGGACAGAATTAGTGAGTTCCAGGATGCAGAAAAGCTCCAGACAACAGCAGAAGAAAAAAGCCTCAACATAAATAAACACCAGAGGAAAGAACTTTGGGATGAATTCAAAAGGGACAACATGAGATTCATCAGGGCCCAGAGGCCCAGGAAGGCGACGCTGAAGAAGAAGCAAGGATCAGAGGTGTCACGGCTGAGAAGTCCCCAGAGCGGGAGAAGCACCCAGATCCCGGAAGGGGACCAGAGGAAAGAAATCCAAATTAAAATACTCCGAACACATCCTAATCAGAATGATGAAAGTCAGAGATAGAATACTGAAAACATCAAGATCGCAAAAGGCAGTTATATACAAATAAGTGTCCTTGAGATCTACAGCAGGTTTCCCAAGTGAAAATCTGGAATTCAGCACTGTCTCCAAGCCCAAAGACACTGGTGGGATGTAGTGGGGAAACATCAATGTAGTGGGGAAACACTTCACCAAGACTGCTGTACCCGGCCGGAGTCTCATTCAGTATGAAGATACACAACTTCATGGATAAACAACAAGTCAGGAACTTCATACACTCAAAACCACCTTTACAAGAAGAACGAAAGGGGCTACCTTAAGACAAGATGAATCCCACAAACACACAAAACGCCTCCAGAAATATTAACAGAACTTTCATGACAGTAATCCCTCAATGTCAATGAGCTGGACACACCAACTTAGAGTCAAAGAGGGGGAAAAAAATGGAACCCAACATCCTGTAAGAAACACATTTGAATAATCAGAGCAAACACAGATTCAAAGTCAGAGGGTGGATGGCAATTCTTCAAGCAGATGACTCGCTCAGGGAAGGCTGGGTTGGCCATTGAGAATCAGATGACATAGACTTGAGGCTGAAAATGATAAGAGATAGTGAAAGTCAGTACTTTAAGTCAAGGGATAGGTACATCAAACACAACTCACACTCTTAACCATATTGCACCTAGTGAGGGACCAGCAGAATATACGTAAAACGATAGCTAATAGACTTGAAGAGAGAATTGATATATTGTGAACAACACAACAGTAGCTGGAGACTCAACACTGCTCTGTTACCTCTCCGTAGATAACTAGACTAAAGCTCAGGAAGAAAATGCTTGCTTTGAAAGAAGAAGTGAAAGTGAGGCCTTTAATACACGCTGTGTGCGCACGTGCACACACACACACACACACACACACACACACACGGCTTTTTATCCTCAAAAAGGTGAATACACATTCTTCTCCAATACACACAGGGCATTCTCCAAATTCTCCAAGATAGAACAGGTGATGGAATAAAAAACATACTTCAACGACATAAAGAGCACCATAATCATACCAAGTATGTTCTCAGGCCATGATGTGCTGAAAATGGGAGTTAATTACAGACAGAAATGGAGAAACAACTCAAACGCCTGAAAATTTAATACCTTATTGCTGAGCAACCAGTAGGTCAGAGAGAAAATCAAAGAGAAAATAAAAATATTCCTAGAAACAAATAAGAATGAGGATATGACTTAGCAGAACTTGTGAGACACAGCTAAAGCAGTTAAGAGAAGAGCCCATGGCTCTGAAAGCATTCGTCAGGAAGGACGAAAAGGCCCATGTAAATAACTTGTCCACACAACTTAAGAAAATGGAAAATGACCAACAAAAGGAGCCCAAAGGAGGCAGGAAAAAGGAAATAATAAAAGTTAAAGCAGAAATGAATGAACTGAAATCCCCCCACAACAATCCAAAAGATCAATGAAACAAAGAGCTGGTTCTCTGGCAAAAGAAACAAGATTGATAAACCACTACTCAGACTCACAAAGAAAGAGAGAACCTATAAGCCAAACCAGAAATAAAAGAGGGATATCAAATAGATACCACAGAAATTCGAAGGTTCATCAGAGATTACTTTGAGAAACTTTATGCCAAAAATAAGAGAACCCTAAAGAAATGGATAAATTCTTGGATTCCTGGAACCTCCCAAGGCTGAACCATGAAGATGAAGAACAGATCTATCATTTTTGAAAACATTGAAATGGTAACCATCTACCCCCAAACAAAAGCCCAGGCCCAGATGGATTCATGAGTGAATTCTTCCACACCTTTAAAGAAGACCTACTGCCAATCCTTTTCATTTATTCCAGGAAAATGAAGAAACAGAAACAGGCCCAAACAATTCCTATGAAGCAAACATCACCCTGATACCAAAAGCAGACAGAGATACCATAGAAAAGGAATTACAGGCCATTAACCTGTAATGAGCACAGATAAAAAGGTGCTCAACAAAACACTAGCAAACAGAATTCAACAATTCATGAAAAAAGATCATAGACCATGACCAAGTGGGATTGATTCTGGGATGCACAAAAGAAAGAAGTCAAGCTCTTGCTATTGTGAGATAACATTGTCTATTTAGAAAATCCAAAGACCCTATGAAAGAGTTCCAAGAAATAATAAATTCATGTAGTAAAGTGGCAGGCTACAAACTTCATGTGCCTAAGTCCATGGATTTCTTTTATGCAAATAATGAAGGAGAAGAGAGAGAGAGAGAGAGAGAGAGAGAGAGAGAGAGAGAGATATTAAAAAAAAATTCCATTCACTATTTTGCCTCAGCAAATCAAGTATCTCAGACTCAGCTTAACCAAGGAGGTGAAAGACTTATTAAAAAAACCCACAGAACACTACTTCAAGAAATAAAAGAGGACATGAGGAAATGGAGACATATCTCCTGCTCATGAATTGGGAGGGCTAATGACACCAAAGTGTCAATAATCCACAAAGAATTGTACAGAATCGATGTAATCCACATAAGGGTACCCATGGCCTTTTTCAAAGAAATGTTTCAAACACTCATAGAATTCACAATAAATTCCTCTAATAGCAAAAGAAATCCTTGGGAAAAAAGAAAATGGGAGTCGTCACTTCCTTTTCCCATCTTCAAGCTGTAGTTTACAGAGAGGTAGTAGTTAAACCAGCATGGCACTATAGTAAAGACAGACACTCAGTGGAATAGAGTCAGATATTCTGAGTCAGAATCTTTGATAAAGGAGTAAAAATATGAAGTGGAGCAAAGAAATCCTCTTCAACAAGTAGTGTTGGGAAAACTAGGCAGCTACCTGGAAAATAAACAAATAAACTCAGACTTCTGTCTAAAGCCATACACAAAAGTCAAATCAAAATGGACGAAAGATCTTGATATCAGACCTGAATCCATAGGCACAGAAAGGAAAATGTAGGCAAATATCTCCATGATGTCGAAGCTAAAAGTATCTTCAAGGATGAAACACCAACTGATCCAGCGGGTAGAAGCAAATATAAACAAACAGGACGACATTAAATTAAGAAGCTTCTGCATCTCAATGGAAACAAAGGCTGAACCCAAAGACAGCTCCTTCTAGTGGAAGAAATTATTTACTCAACACTCATCAATAAGGAATTAATATCCAAGATATATCAGGCACCAATAGAACTTTACATGGAAAAAAATCCAATGCTATAAAAAAATGGGGAGAAGAGATGAACAGAAAATTCCTCAAATGCAAATGGCCAAAAGGCACATGTAAAGCTGCTCTGCCTCACCCACCATCAAGGACATGAAAACAGAACAACAATGAGATATCATACCACAGAGACTGGAACACACCAAAAAGCAAGAACAGCCAGTGCTGGCAGAGATGCGGGGAGAATGGAACTTTCACTCACGGCTTGTGGGAATGTTGACTGGTGGTGCAACCTTTCTGGAAAACAATATGGACATTCCTAAAATATCTAGGAATTAAGCTTCCATTTGCTCCAGCAACCCCACTTCCTGGAATATAACCCAAAGTCCCCCAAACAAAATGGAGTTAAGACATTTGTACCCCTGTTTCTTGCAGCACTATCCATAATAGCCAAATCTGAGAACAACCCAAGTGTTCACAAGTAGATAATTGGATAAATGAAACTATGGCTCATATACACAGTGGAATATTACTTGGCCATAACAAAAGATAGAGTCATGAAATTTTCTGTTACATGGAGGGACCTGAAGAGTCTCATCCTGAGTGAAGTTATCCAGGGGAGAGAGCCTTGACACAGAATGATCTCTTTCATATGCAGATATAAAGAAACATGATGGGATGATGAATACCCCGATACAATGGAAACAACACGAAAATGGGTATTCAGTAGGGAAAAGGCCACTGAGGAGACTTCGGGGTAGGACAGGGAGGGGTGCCGTCTATGTGGAGAGAAGTGTTCGACGAGGAGAACGTGGTGCTGGAAGGTGGTAGAGTGTCATGTACGAAACCTATCAGCCACGGTACTGTAAACCACAGAGCAAAAGCTTATATATGTCATATATAGAAACATATAATTATATATAAAGAAATACATAAAAATATATTTATATGTATCATACCATATGTTTTGCCCAATATGTTTTGTGCAAGTGTTCGACCTGGCACAGACCCTCCGTGAAAGGGTCCTGGTCTGCCAGCTGCTCAACAACCCCCGGGTGCACTCCATCGACCTCAAGGAGATCAACCTGAGGCCGCAGATGTCCCAGGTGCTGCCCAGAGACGCAGGCAGGTGTGTGTTTGTCAGTGTGCAGATCGTTACAACATGCCAGTCGACCAAAAGCTTACATTCGGTAGACTGGGAACACCTGTAAATCGATTAGAGGCCACCCCAAAAGCCTCCATCCTTCTTGGAGAGCCCAGCAAGCTACCGAGGATATCCCGTCGCATGGCAGAGCCTGGCAAGCTACCTGTGGTGTATTCAATATGCCAAAACCAAAACAATGATGGTCCTCATTCCCCTGATCCTGAAAGAGCCCCCAGTATGCCATCGGGCTACACTAGCACACGACAGAGATGAATGGAGACATTACTGATGCCCGCTTGAGCAAATGGATGAACAATGGGATGACTGACATAGTGATACCATATAATATATAATATGCCATATAACAATATAATATGTTATGCAATTATAGATAATTATAGGTAATCATATAATAAAATAATATCTTTATATGTATCTTTATATATAAGCCTGCAAGCTTCCCGAGGTGTATTCATATGCCAAAAACAGTAACAGTGATGGGTCTCATTCCTCTGACCTTGAAAAAGCCTCCAATGCATCACCGTTGGGAAGGATGAGTAAAGAGAGGCTGCTGAAATCTCAGGGCTAGGACAAATGGAGACGTTACTGGCACCCGCTCGAGAAAATCTATGAACAAGGGGATGACAGTGGTACAGTGATAAGTATATGTATAAAAGCACCTCCTATCGAAGCAGGCTAGTGGGTGGGAAGGAAATGGGGGGGTGCATTGGTGGAGGAAGGGGGGCTGGTGTGAAGGTGTTGAAACATTGTATGCCTGGGATCTAATCATGAGTAACTTGGTGATATCATGATGACTAGAAAGAATGAAAAAGGAACATCGAATCTTTCTATTCAAAGAATATATTTGATGATATGATTTTATCATCACTTGTATCACTTGTCATCCCGTTGCTCATCGATTTGCTTGAGCGGGCACCAGCAACATCTCCATTCATCCCTGTCGAGTGCTAGTGTAGCCCAATGGCGTCTGCTGGCTCCAAGAGCCTCAAACTGTTGGTTCAGGGTCTTGACGAAGAAGCCGACCATCTCGTAGGTGGGCAGCCAGGTGGTCTTTTGACGTCCCATGGAATCCAGTTGGTAACAGCTCTAGTGCAGTCTCCAAATCGCACTACATGTCCATCTGATTTTCGACACCTTGGCAAACGAGACAGCGATTATATCATACCTATACTAAATATTTTGGATAATTATATAAATGGTATCGCCATTCTTAACTGTACTCATTCATTGTGAACATATATGGACGGAAGTATTTACTTTGTGTATTGATAGTATACCCTGCAACTTGGTTTTGGGAAGGATCTTATTATCCTTTAGGTTATTTTCTACATGGAGTATGAGGTCATCACTGAACAGATGGTTGACTTCTTTCCTCGTTATATTTATGTTTTTATTTCCTTTTCTTGCATGATTGAACTAACTAGCATCTTCAGGAGAGTGCTGAGGAGGGATGCTGTGGGCATCTCTGTGCCTTGCTCTCGATCTTGGTGGGAAAACTGGGAGTTTGCCACCACTAAGTATTAACTAGAGGGCTTTGGGGGGTAGGTTTGCATCAGCAATTGAGAAAGTTACCCATGATTCCTAGTTTACTTTCATCATGTGCTGGCCATAGATTTTGTAACGGCAGTAGGGCGTTTGCCTTTCATGAAGCCGACCCGTGTTCGATTCCTCCACCCCTCTCGGATAGCCTGGCAAGCTACCGAGAGTATCGCGCCCACATGGCAGAGCCTGGCAGGCTACCCGTGGTGTATTCGATATGCCAAGAACAGTAACAGTAAGTCTCACAATGAGAGACGTTACTGGTGCCCACTCGAACAAATCGATAAGCAACGGGAGGTCAATGACAGTGACAGTGACAGTGACAATTTCTGTTTATTTGTAGGGCTGCGTGAGTTTTATTTGTAAGCCTTTTGGTATGACGAATGCTTTCTAGAATGTTGAACGTTCCTACTAAACCTGGTGCATGCGGACACCCCAGAGTCGGCCCCATTGAACTTGAATAAGAGCCAGCATCAAATAGAAGGACTCTGTGCAGCAAAAGCCAGTGCCCGTTTATTGATGCTTTTGAAGATGAAAGTTCAGAATTCCAGCGCATGACAAGTCTCTTTGGGCCTTGGGCCTTTGAGTTATTTTCAACACAATGTACCTCATCCCTCGTTTCTTATCAAGTCAAAGTACAGAGTCATGGATTATTTGAAGGAAAATGTTTTCCAACATATTGTAAATTAAATCAAGATATTAACATTAGCATGCATTTCTTTTACCTAAATTTATTAGTATAGATTCAGTGCACTTCTCTAATATATAATAGAATTTATACTCAGTTTGCACACGTTAATATTTACAGACATGATCTCATCTGCCATTTAGGATCCTCTTTGGCTGAGAAGCATTTATTTTATATCAGAATAAACCATAACTGTTTACTTATTTACTTCCAGGATTTTGGAATTAAAGCATCTAGGTTAACAACCACAATTAGCAAATTAACTCATGAAATTCATATTGAGTACAAACTTCATTCTTGATTTCAATTCGTTTTCCTACCCGTGTTTTCCATTTGCTTGGTCTTTGTTTTATTTTTGATGTATTTTTAACTTATTTTAAGTTGCTTTAAGGCCCTATCTGTATAAAGCGTGCTATATAAATGAAATATATTTAGATTAGAATTCAATATTTATATTTTCTATTGCTATTTATGAACATTTAAAGATACATTTAATACTCTTATCTTGAACTGTGTAGTTTGCCCCAAGTAAGCAGGAAGAACGTTAATTACACCTAATTGGCTGTCTGTCCCTAGCCACAGGGGTTCTGGGGTAGGCTTTTCATGTTAAAAATTATTTCAAGGCTGAACACACTGTGGTCAATTAATTTTTTAATCCTGGTGATGATCTACTTAAAATAAAATATTTGTAATGTTCAATATTTTGAAGAGAGGGATACCATATATGAAAAATTTCTAAAAGCTATTTTTCTTAAAAATCTACTGTACTGTGATATGTATATGTAACAAATGCATCATAATTTAGGAAGAAAAGCTAAAGGCTTTTTTCTCTTTCAGCCAGAAATTATCAGGGGTTGTATTTTCCCCAAGGAGCTAATTATTTGCTGAGATTACCATGATTGCAGATTTTACAAGAAGCTCAAGATCTTTGTAAATACTCATTAAAAAACCATGAGTGTCATTTCAAAGCAACACTGGAGTCATGCAAACCAGTCCTTTAAAAATGGCTGAATGCATAAACAATTATTTTAATATGAATCTTTATCCTTAAAAACATCGAGTTCCTTTATTTCAGGAATAATATTTTTGAATAATTTTTTAATTAAAAAGCCATGTGATGTAACATTTGAATTTTCTCCGATTCCCTAGTTCCTTGACTTACTTTTATAAAGTCAACAACATCTTATAGTTTTACAATTAGATATATAATTCCCAGTCTTTCAGACGCTAACGCCTTCCTCCATACGGTACTAAAAGTAATCTTCATGGTCATCAGTTTCACAAAGAGTAGTTTCTCTTTCTTCTGACCTTAATTTTACCGGGGTGTGAGTCATGGTCCTGTCGATTTCAGGGTTTCATGGTGTTTTCTAGCAGGTTCCACAGCATGCCCGAGGGGCAGCCGCATCCCCTTGGCCTCAAGGTCTGCTTCCTCCTTGAAATCCTCCCTGGAAGTGACTCATACCATCTGTCTGCCTGGGCATCGCCGTCTTCCTAGGAGGGTGCCCAGCGTGTCTGTTTCTGTACTGCCCTCTCTTCCCTGGCCGTGGCCAGCACCGCTTGCTCTTCCTTTGTTTGGTAAGAAGCTCAGGTCCTTCTCAGCCACTAGTTCATGGCGTGTGTGTCCTTCTCACTCCTTAAGGCAAGAAAACCCGGATTAGGCACGAGAGGAGGCTCACAGGCTCGTGAGGGCTGGGGGCGTCACCCCGAGCTGGCCTTGCTTGGAACTTCTAGAAAGAGGCGCTTTCTCCCACAAGGCCACTCAGCTGAGTGAGAACTGTGAGTGGCCGCTGCTTCGGCTCCGGGTGATGAGAACAAGGGGACGGTTGTCCGAAGAATCGTGACACGACCTGGAAAGCAGGTCAACAGAAGAGGTGAAAGACTTACCTAAAGGAAAATGTATTTCACTGCTAACAGAAGGGAATGGAGATGTAAGAAAATAGTAATTATCCTGTTTACGGCTTGGAAGGGGGGATGTTGTTAAAGTGACAGCATCACTCAGCAACACACAGACCCAGGGCAGGTCCCACAAACGACCCGTGACATACCTCGATCATAGACCAAATGCTGCTGAAATGTATATAGGGTAATCCCCCTGCCAAAACACACGCACACACACACACACACACACACACACACACACACAGAGACATACACGCACACACAAGTAGCCACAATAGTCATAGGGGAGAAAGAAGATGGAGGCCTTTTCTTTTCCCAACTTTCAATTATACTAGCAAGCCGTAGTGACCAAGACAGGGGGGTACTGGAATAAAGACGGACTCTCAGACCGATGGAGTAGAACCCAGAGCCCAGAAGTAGGCCCTCAAGTATGTGGTCACTTAATCTTAGACAGGGAAGCTAGGCGTGGAGCACGGAGAGAGTCTTTAGCAAATGGGACTGGGAAGACTGGTCAGTCACATGGGAAAATAAACCGTAGGGGATGGGAAGGAAAGTTCGTAAATCATGGTGTCAGAGGGAGCAAAATGAGCTCTGCTCACGTTAGTCACACTGGCGCCTTCGACCCCCGTTCTGGTGGCGGGTTGCAGAGCATGAGACGATCACCTAAGGACAGACAAACACACGTGGGCTGTTCGGGGCACTCAGGTCCCCTGGACAGCCGTCAGGGGTCTCACAGGCTGGCATTTATTCAGTCACAGGTGAGCCACCTTGGACAGCGGCGCTAAGGCGGTCAGTGAGCGCATGGACATAGTCCCTGGAGATGAGGTTGGAGACCTCAGCTGATAGCTGAGAACACAGCTATCAGCACCACTCTTCAAACATGAGGTCCCGCCAGCTTCCTATTCTATTCTTGCCTTTATTTTCCCTACACCTAGAACACCCTAAATAGTTTTATTCTATACTTGACCCATTTTTGAAACCAGCAGATATTTGTGTTATCTCTTCTTTCCTGCTGGATTATTCTTTTATTTATTTATTTTTTTTACTTTTTGGGTCACACCCGGCGATGCATAGGGGTTACTCCTGGCTCTGTACTCAGGAATCACTCCTGGCGGTGCTCAGGGGACCATATGGGATGCTGGGAATCGAACCCGGGTCGGCCGCGTGCAAGGCAAACGCCCTACCCCTGTGCTATCACTTCAGCCCCTAGATTATTCTTTTAAAAAAATATTTATTTAATTTTTAAAAATCACCATGAGCTACAGTTACAAACTTTCATGTTTGAATTTCTTTTCTGGGTACCTTTTTTGCAAACCCTTTGCTTTATAAGAGAGTCTCTTGCCCGCACGCCTGGCTGTCTTCCCCGGGGCCCCTCAGAGGGGATGGGCTCCAGCTTCCTTCCCCACCCTGAGCGGAGCTCCTGGCCGCCGAAGACCACCAGAACCTAGCTACAGCCATGCTGGAGGCCCCTCTCCACACGTTCGGACAGGCCTCATGCATGAAGGTACCAGCAGAGGAACCCAGGTGTGTGTAATCCCATCAACGGCCAACATCCAGAGACTTAAAAGCAAGCTCCCAGAAGATATCTTATAACCTCCTTCTCCCTCTGGGAGAAACTGGCAAGCTTCTGAGAGTTTCCTGCCCACATGGGACAGCCTTGCAAGCTTCCCATGGTGTATTCATATGCAAAATCCAGTAACAAGCTGGATCTCATTCCCCTGACCCTGAAGAGCCCCCAGTGCAACATCGTTAGGAGGGCCGAGTCGAGAGAGACTTCCAAGATCTCAGGGAAAGGACGAAATGAGATGTTACTGAGCCCACCCGAGAAATCGGTGATTAACGGGATTTTGTGATCATGATCATGAAACTACCTCACCCGAGGGCCTCTCTCATCTCTGGTGATTATTATTATTTTTTAGTTGGTTAGGGGACAGATTCCCATCAAACCCAAACTCTCTCATAGCATACACAAAAATTCAACACAAAGTGGATTAAAGATCTCAGTATCAGGCCTGAATCCATAAAGTAATTGGGGATCTAGCGGAACCCTTCATGACGTTGAATCTAGAGCCACCTTCAACAATTCAATGCCATTGGCCAAATAAGCAGAAACAAAGTAAACAAACAGATTCCATCAAACTAAGACACTTCTGCACTGCAGGAGAAATGGTGACCAGAATAAAAAGACGCCTCTCTGATGGGGAGAGAACATTTACCACCATCCATCTGACAAAGGATTGACATGCAAGACATAGAAGCACTTGTTAATACTTAACAAGAAAAAGAAAACAACCTCATGCAAAAATGAGGAGAATGCAAATTCAAATAGCAATGGGGTCCCATCTCACACCAGTGAGACTGGGACATACCCAGAAGGATGAAAGAAACCAGTGTTGGCCTCGATGTGGGGAAAACGGAAGCCAGACCCCCTCCCGCTGCTGGTTGGGACCAGTTGGTGTCAACTGGCTCAATCCATTTGGAAAAACACTATGGGCGCTCCTCAAAAAACTAAGAGTTGACTGTAAACCACAACTCTCAAGAGGAGAAAGAGAGCAAAAGGGAATGCCCTGCCACAGAGGCGGGGTGGGGTGGGGGAGGACGGGGAGGGGGTGGTGGGAGGGATGCTGGGACCATCGGTGGTGGAGAACAGGCACTGGTGGAGGGATGGGCATTCAACCATTGTATGACTGAAACGCAAGCACGAAAGTTTGTAAGTCTGTAACTACACCTCACGGTGATTCACTAATAAAAAATTAAAAACAACAAAACAAAAAAAAACTAAGACTTGAACTCCATATTACCTCACAATTCCATTTCTGGGCATCTACCCCAAAGGCCCAAAAACTCTATTCAGATAAGACATCTTCAGGCCTGTGTTCATTGCAGCGCCATTCACAGTAGCTCAAATCTGGAAACAATTAACTCGTCCAAGAACAGAGGATTGGATAAAGAAACCCTGGCACGTGTACACACAGTATTCGTCTGTAAGAAAAGATGAAATCATGCAATTTGCTACTAGTTACCTATCATTGTGTGATTTAAATATTGGGAGAGCCGCATGGAGCCAATAATCGAACACGGGGCGACCCCGTGAAAGGCAAACACCCTACCGCTGTGCTATCACAGCCACATCTTATAAAAAGCAGAGCAGCAGCCACTATCAAGAGAGGTAAAGCAAGCTACCGGGAGTATCTCGCCCGCACGGCAGAGCCGGGCAAGCTACCCGTGGCGTATTGGATATGCCAAAAGCAGTAACAAATACGTCTCACAATCGAGAGATGTTACTGGTGCCCGCTCAAACAAATCGATGAGCAACAGGATGACAGTGACAGTGACAGTGGTTGCAAAGGTCGTGCTGGGAAGGAGAGACTGAGGGGGGGGGATGGTGGCAGATGGCTTTCCAGTGTATGTGATGTGAGGTGTGAGTATGTGCACACGGTACATAGAACATGGACTCTACATACAGCCTTAGACCCGCAGTATCTGGGAGACACGTGGTCTATACCTCTATAGGTGCCTCTCTGTGTAATATGCGTGTATAACGTACGGGCCTATGTCTAAGCTGGTTTTAGAGTGAACGTGGGTTTTCCTGTGTTGGTGGGTTCTTGAGAATTCTATGAGAGATTTGCATATAAAACTCGGAATTTGGTAGGTCGGGTCCCTCCGCAGATGTCCAGGCCTCTCCTTTACCCATGAAGGATGTCACCGGTCCTGTCCCACGCTGCCCACTTGCCAGGTCCTGTCCCTGTGCCGTGCTCTCTAGCCTGTGGACGCTTTCCTCAGCCTTCAGCCACAGCCACATGCACAGGTCAGGCCCCCATGCTCAGTACCTGCCACTGTACCTGGGCCCCAGCAGTTCCTGTCATCCGCCCCGGCCTTCCTAGTTTCTGGCCACGGCCATGAACGCGTGGGTGAGACTCCTGTGCTCAGTACCTTGTCACTACCTGGGTGTCCGAGCCTGCCTGGACCCACGCCTGCCTGGGTATCAGCCCGGCCTGGACTGGGCCTTCCTAGGAGTCAGCCCTGAGTATACTGAGCTTTCCTGGGCTTCAGCCCTGCCTGGACTCAGCCTTCTTGGGCATCAGCCCTGCCTGGACCTGCCCTGTCCATCTCTGAGAGGTCCAGGTCCACCCTGGGCTGGGCCCGTCTCTGGGCAGGTGACCCTACCTGATCCTGGAGGTCCAGGGAGAGAGGAGAATGTTCAGACAGCCTTGCTGGGGGGGGGGAGGGAGGGAGAAGAGAGAGGGAGAGAGAGAGAAGAGAGAGATAAGGAGAGGAGAGAGAGAGAGTTGAGGTTTCCTTTAATCACCCCCAGTGACTCATTTTCATCTGATTGGAAATGAGATGTTGCATGGACAGGGGGTTGAAGTGACCTAGTTTCCACACCTCAGCCCCTGCTGGACCATTGATATATATACATATATATGTACATATATATAAGTATAAAATGCATTACTATCACTGTCATTGTCATCCTGTTGCTCATTGATTTGCTTAAGTGGGCACCAGTAACATCTCCATTGTGAGACTTGTTGTTACTGTTTTTGGCATATTGAATACACCATGGGTAGCTTGCCTGGCTCTGCCATGCAGGTGAGATACTCTCGGAAGCTTGTCGGGCTCTCAGAGACGGGCGGAGGAATCGAACCTGGGTCCACTGCTGGCAAGGCTGTGCTATCGCTCCAGCCCATAAAAGGCATATTATACAAAATATAGATGAACATTCACATACATGTTGAAACTGTATGCACGTATAAACTTTGAATTTGCACGGACAAATAAAGGCATGTATGTAGACATGAATATGTCTGTCTGTTTTTATGCTTGGACTCCTCTGAGCAGGTCTGTGGTGTGTCATGGCCAAACCAAACACGGCAAAGCGGAGAGCCTGGAAATGAGATGTCTCTGTCTCTGGCCTCGAGCACTGCCTCTGGGGCATTTGGCTCTTCCTGACCTCTGGCCCCAGTGTCCAGACCGGAGCACGCCCCACTGGCCGAGGCACATAGCGAGTCACCTGCCACTCCCCGTCATCTCGCAGTAGCCGGCCCAGCCGGCCCCCGGGGCTGGCCTTAGCTCCCACACATTGTTGGCCCGTAAGTCCCACGTGGAATTCTCCGGATGGAAGCAGCAGCCTCGGATGCCGCCACTCGTCAGCCCCAGCAGCGGCACGTGTCCTGCTGACACCCCCGGGGTGGCTCTGCGCCCCCTGGACTCTGCTGTCTCCAGGGGTCGGTGCTGGTCCTCCCCCCCGGGTGTCTGACCAAGGACACGGCCTGCGTCTCTCACTCTCGAGGGAACAGTGGGAATCCCGGCAGCCTCTGCTTTACTGTTTGTGCTGCTTCTCCCTGTGAACATGCAGTGAAAATGGGCTTATCTATTTCGTGTGATCTTTGGAACAGAGTCGGAACACCAAAAGGGGGCCGTGGAGTGGTAGGATAGTGGGGAGGGCGCTTGCCTTGCACGCGGCCCACCTGGGTTCAATCCCGGGCATCCCATATGGTCCCCTGAGCACTGCCAGGAGTGATTCCTGAGTGCAGAGCCAGGAGTGACCCCTGAGCATCACCGGGGATGGCTCAAAATGCAAAAAAATAAAAAATAAAATATAAATAAAGCAAATAAAATACCAAAAGGCCGAAGCACTGTGTCATGTTCTAGTTATAGGTACTTGCTTCTAGCTACAAGGAGTACTAGCTCTACAACTCCAAACCTCAGTTGTTAATCTTCTTTTTTTTTTTTTTTTTTTGCTTTTTGGGTCACACCCAGCGATGCTCAGGGGTTACTCCTGGCTTTGCACTCAGAAATTACTCCTGGCAGTGCTTGGGGGACCATATGGGATGCCGGGGATCGAACCCGGGTTGGCCGCGTGCAAGGCAAACGCCCTACCCGCTGTGCTATCGCTCCGGCCCCTCAGTTGTTAATTTTAACATTAATAATTTTAAGTTATAAAATCAGAAAGAGACACCTTCAAATGTGTCACTAAAAAAGCATGATAAATTAGTAATTACTATGACTTTTAAGTTATGAGTGGTACATATTTAAGAACAGTTAATGAATACAATATTTCTGTATATTTTATGGAAAGGTGAATAGTAGCTAGGATAACCAAATCTCCAAAGTAGAAACCTTAACTTCATCATATTTGCTCTCTATATAAAATATTAAATTGAAATGACCTTATCCAATTTCTGCATTTTATAGATGATAAAATTAACCAAAGGGTAAGTGATTTGACCAAAGCAATATAGTAATGATATGATATGGTAATATAAGAGGTAAGAGAAGCTTCTAGATCTCAAAATAATCTCTTTTTAAAATGCAACTTATAGACAAAAGTGAATTCTTCCTGTTTCTGGGAAATTTTAAAGTCAGCGTCTTTTATTATTTTATTATTTTATTTTTTTGGCCTTTTGGGTCACACCCAGTGATGCTCAGGGGTTACTCCTGGCTCTGCCTTCAGGAATTACTCCTGGCGGTGCTTGGGGGTCCATATGGGATGCCGGGGATTGAACCCAGGTCGGCTGCATGCAAGGCAAATGCCCTCCCCGCTGTGCTATCACTCCGGCCCTCAGTGTCTTTTACAGTTTCTTATTTAGTGTTTTAGTGACAGATGAAAAACAATGGTGTTTAATTCAAAGCTGCAAAAGATCACTTTGTCACTAAATTATCCTAGGTACCAATCTGTCAGGTTATATATACATTGTTATATAAGTACCTTCATGTATGCACACATATACACATGTGTGTATATGTCTTTTTATAAAGCTCATGTGTTCAAATGAGAGGGACTTTATTTCTCTTCCCATATCTGGGAATGTTGGTCATATTTATTCTATCTATCTGACATGCCTTTAATAATAGCACTGTCACTGCCTTTTAATAATATTTAACACAAACTAGCAAGGAGCTGGGAGGTGAGCCCATAAAAGGGCAATTTGCCACTTATAATCTAGATAAGAAATTATGATTTGAAGGCATCCTTTGTAGTCCTCTTCCTTATTTTGTTTATATTGTGACTATCACTGATTTCATACATACTTCAATTTTTAGCCTGTGAATTAGTGTTTAAAATTCATTTTCTGTCCTGAAGTGAGGAGCTGTGGGTGTATGTTTTGTGCGGGATCTATCTATGACAAGCAAAAATAAGGTGTCAAACTGACATCAACATAAAAGCAGAAGTATAAAAGCATGAACATAAAAAC
Organism: Sorex araneus; assembly: GCF_027595985.1. Taxonomy (NCBI): domain Eukaryota; kingdom Metazoa; phylum Chordata; class Mammalia; order Eulipotyphla; family Soricidae; genus Sorex; species Sorex araneus. The sequence goes on along the minus strand of NC_073305.1, from coordinate 2,790,796 downwards.
CCAGGGAAGTCTCACACCGCGACGCCTCACTTCTCACACCCAAATCAAGATAAACCTCTCGACACCCAGAAACCTCCCGTTTCCCCACACCCGGAATCCATGGGAGTCCACGGTCCTCCAGGTGATGTCATTCACTCCGTCTCCTGGTGTCAGATACCACGTGAGTGAGCTCTGAAGGGTGTGATTGTGAATGGTTCCACGTGCTAATATTAAATTTGTGAAATTCATCTATATCATCACCTGCATTTGTACTTTATTCATTCTTTTTTTTAATTATTTATTTATTTATTTTATTGAATCACCATGTGAAAAGTTACAAAGTTCTCAGGCTTATGTCTCAGTTATACAATGTTCAAACACCCGTCCCTTCACCAGTGCCCATATTCCACCACCAAAAACCCCAGTATGCCTCCCACCCCCACCCCCCACCCCCGCCTGGGTAACTGATAAATTTCACTCTTCTCTTTACCTTGATTACATTCCATATTTCAACACAAAACTCCCTATTGTTGTTGGAGTTTCAACACAGACTCACTTTTTTTGTTGGAATTTATCCCCCAAGAATACAGCCCTATTGACAAGGAAATATTTGATATTGAGTTTTCCACTGATGAGAATGAAGAGATAAAAAGTCGCTCGGCTGCTACCGCGGCCGCGTGGTTTACAATTTCTGTATTTTAGTAATTAAATCCAGGGAGATTAAAGTTGGAAATTGAATCATTTCCCTTCCTGGAGCAGCATGGAGCAAAAGCTTAGTTCACAGTCTGGATACATGGTTGCAAGCACTCTCTGGAACCCCAAGTCTTATAGCTGCCTCTGGTTCCTGCTCGTTCAGCATTCCCGCTGCTGTGCAGAGGCATGGGTATCTGGGTCGAATCTCGGCCCGAGCCTGCCCAGGTGTCTGTACTTTATTCATTCTAAGTGCAGTTTCTTTATTCCACTGGGTGAACAAACCACAATGTATCTATTCTGTTGTTAATGGACACTTATGCTGTTTGAGTAATAAACAGGGCAGCTATGCCCATGACTCATATGTTTATGACACTCACATATATTTTGTTGGATAAATATGTAGAAATTGCATATATTTGCAGAAATTCTTGGGCCGTCTGTTACCGTATGTATACGTTCAATTTTAAGTACTGGTGAACAATTTTCCAAGTTTATTTATCTTAAAATCTCTGTGAAAGTTGAAGAAGCTCCTCAACTTCATACTTTGGCATGCCCAGTCTCTTAAACAATATATCTTCATTTTCATAAAGTTTTAGTATCTCGCTGCGGCCTTAATATTAGTGTTTCTTCAACTGCCTTGCAGATATTTACTGGTTATTCAGAAATCCCTTTCAAAAACATCTGTTCCCGTTTTGTGCCCAGTTTTCTCTTTCATCTTCTCATTTTGCAAGAGTCCTTTTGTGTATGCTCTTTGCTAATTACACAGGTAACACCAATACCTCTTTTTACTCTGCTATTTGACTTTCAAATAACTTTTGATGAACAGAATTAATTCAGTCCAATTAATGAGTCTTTTTATGGTTAGTGCTTCCTGCATCAATATGAAAATATTTTCCCAGGCTATACCTCGAACGTCATTGTATTCCCTGTGTATTTAGATGGGCTGGAGCAATAGCACAGCGGGTAGGGCATTTGCCTTGCACGCGGCCGACCCGGGTTCGATTCCTCCGTCCCTCTTGGAGAGCCCAGCAAGCTACCGAGAGTATCCCGCCCACACGGCAGAGCCCGGCAAGCTCCCCGTGGCATATTCAATATGCCAAAAACAGTAACAACAAGTCTCACAATGGAGACGTTACTGGTGCCCACTCGAGCAAATTGATGAGCAACGTGATGACAGTGACGGTATATTTAGATGCACAGGTGGTTCGTGGCCACGCGTGTGAGACTGTTCCCTTCCCGTCCCGTCGGTGTACCGCTGGCCCTGGGTCGCTGTAGCTGCCCCGGCGTCGTGCCGCTCAGGACTTCCCTAAGAGGGGACTCTAGGGAGACGCAGAGACGGCGGCACCAGGCCTCTGTCCCCAGGACAGCAAGTGCTCGAGAGGACTCTGGGCTGTTCTGGAACTTCAGTCGACAGACGGCATGTCCTCAGGGAGACGCCAGGGAGTGACTGACTCCAGCCCCCGTGCGCTGCCCCCGCCCCGGCAGCACGTGGCTGGCCCAGGGCAGAGCCACCCCGGGCAGAGGACACGCGGGCCAGCCGCAGGCACCTGCGCTTACGCGGGTTTCTGCTCGAGGCCGCAGAGGTGGCCATGGCGTGGCGCCCCCCGTGGGCTGCCCGTCTCCCCGCTCAGGGGAAGGACCCCCAGAGCACGTAATAGGCCTTCGCCCTCTCTCGGTCTAGAAAGGCTGTTTGCATTTTCCTTGATTTTTGAAGACTGTTAACTCCAAATATAACTCTCGGTTGTGAGTTCCCTTGTTTCATGCCAGAGATACCGTCCCCCCTCCTGCCCTAAGATCAAGCTACGGTGCATGTTACTGTCACGTTCCCGGTGACAGCGCAGAGCAGCGTCTCTCTCTAGCAGCCCCTCGGGGGCCTTCGCTCTCCGCCTTCCACAGCAGCGTCCCCAGCACATGCCAAGGCCCTCGCCGTGGGTTTCCTCTCCGGGGAGTCTGCGGGGCTTCGCCAAGGGAAGGCCGACACCTCCCAGGGCCTGGGGAAGTGCCCAGGCGCCGACTTCGTCCACTGGTGTTGCATCATCCTCTCTTCTTCCTTCTCAGGGGTAGCGTGTCGACGCAAAACTGTTCCTGCTCTCCTGCGTTGAGTAGAGGCCTTCGGAGTCCTGGGCACGACCCCTGTAGTGGCTGCGGTATCCTGGGCTCTCTCCTGTGGGGCCTGCGGTGTCCCGGGGTCTCCCCTGTGGGGCCTGCGGTGTCCCGGGCTCTCCCCTGTGGGGCCTGCAGTGTCCCGGGCTCTCCCCTGTGGGGCCTGCAGTGTCCCGGGCTCTCCCCTGTGGGGCCTGCAGTGTCCCGGGCACGCCCCTGTGGGGCCTGCTGTGTCCTGGGCTCTCCCCTGTGGGGCCTGCGGTGTCCCGGGCACGCCCCTGTAGCGGCCTGCGGCGATGTTGGTGCTCTCCCATCGAGGGCGGGGCCTGGCTGTTCCTCTCCTCACCATTCCCTTTGGCATGTGGCTGGCGCTGAGGCTGAGCATCTCCTCACAGCAAGCATTAGTGTCCCTTCCACCTGGAACTTATCACAGCTCCGGGGGCGGGGGGCTATCCTGGCCCTCGTTCCGAGGGTCAAAAGCTAGGACACAGGGAGGAACTTTGGACTCACTTCCAGGTGATTTTTGGTGCATGCAGGGGTTTTAGAATGACTGTTCTAAGCAATGGAGAGGGAGAGGTGGGCTAACGGGAACTTAGAGTCCCTTCCTGGGTCGGGTGGCCCTAGAGTCCCTTCCTGGGTCGGGTGGACCTAGAGTCCCTTCCGGGGTCAGTGGCCCTAGAGTCCCTTCCTGGGTCGGGTGGCCCTAGAGTCCCTTCCTGGGTCGGGTGGCCCTAGAGTCCCTTCCGGGGTCAGTGGCCCTAGAGTCCCTTCCTGGGTCGGGTGGCCCTAGAGCCCCTTCCTGGGTCGGGTGGCCCTAGAGCCCCTTCCTGGGTCGGGTGGCCCTAGAGCCCCTTCCTGGGTCGGGTGGCCCTAGAGTCCCTTCCTGGGTCGGGTGGCCCTAGAGTCCCTTCCTGGGTCGGGTGGCCCTAGAGTCCCTTCCTGGGTCGGGTGGCCCTAGAGTCCCTTCCTGGGTCGGGTGGCCCTAGAGTCCCTTCCGGTGCCCTGGGAGCAGCGGCTGCCTCCTGGTGCCCACGGTGCGTCTTGCAGCTGTTGGCGGCCGCTGTCGTTCAGTTTGCAGAAAGTCTTTTCAGAATCGGACGTGACGAGGCTGCCAGGGAGAGCTGAGACACAGCCTGACACGGCAGCCACAGATGAGCCGTCCTTAGCCCTCGGTTGTTTGATTTGACTCGTCCCTTCCCACTGAAGGGCCTGACTGCAGAGACCCCCCCTCCCCGCCGCGGCACCCCCCGTCTAGAATGCGTCCGTGTGGCTCCCGTGCACGGAGCAGACGAGTCCTCACCTCGGGGCCGCTTGTCCCAGACTGTTGGTGCCAATTCCTGGGACTATTTGCAAAACACCCTCGAGGCTCAGGTGACTCAGATTCCAACATGCGCAGGATCCTCCCCGGACCCTCGCTGGCTCCAGCTGTGACGCACAGCTGCTCAAAGGCCTCAGGCGCTCTGACGAGCCTCTGCCTTCTGCCAAGGGGTTTCTCTCAGGGCAGACTGGCGAGGCACAGGCACGAGCAGCGAGAGTCGCAGGGCGGCTGCCCCTCGGGGCCAAGCCCCAGAGCCACCGGGGGCCGAGGTGCCCTCCAGCCAGGGGCCCACATGCCTCCTCCTCAGAGCACTTCTTTTTTTTTTTTCTTTTTGGCTCACACCCAGCGATGCACAGGGGTCACTCCTGGCTCTGCACTCAGGAATCACTCCTGGCGGTGCTTGGGGGACCATATGGGATGCTGGGAATCGAACCCGGGTCGGCCACGTGCAAGGCAAACGCCCTACCCGCTGTGCTATCGCTCCAGCCCCTCCTCGGAGCACTTCTGCCGGCCCGCTCAGCCCACCACCCTCTCAGTGCCCGGTCACCTGCCCCCGGCCCTTCACTCTGCTCCAAAGAGGAGTGGAACACCCAAACCAAGGCGTCAGTCTGGGAGAGCCTGGCGCAGTCCCCAGGTTTTGAGTCAATTCTGAGGAGAGGTCCTAAGACAGGGTTTTCCTCAGCCTCAGGTGAGGTTGAATTCGGTGCTTGGTGGTGTCTAGCTCTGACTTTCACGCCACACGGTGCTGTGTTTCAGAAACAGAACGGCTGCCTGTGGAACTGGAGTCCTGTCCCCTGTGAATAGTCAGGCCTGAGGGGACGTCACTGTCTCCTAAACTCCATCTTGTGTCTCCCTTCCTTCGAGGCCCCTTGCCCTCTCTCTTGACGGATCTCCTCAGTCACAGACCCCGGCGAACACCCGGGAGCGGCCAGCCCCGAATAGACAGCGCAGTTATTTGGACAGGCCAAGGCGCTCAAAATCAGTGACATTCAGAGCCTCATGTCTATGCAGGACGTGAAGACTGAGAGTCAGATAAAGCCCAGTGTGAGTGTGGTCAGCTCTCTGGACGACTAAATGCCGCATAAGAGCCCGAGAACCTCAGGCTGGAGTCGGCAAGACGAAGCCAAAATGGCTCCAATCTCCTATTGATCTCAAACAAATGAAAAAAGTTCCACGGGGGCCCCAGCTATGGATTTCCACCTACTCTTCCTTGTAGTTTGAGACTAATTGAAATCTATGCCAATGAATGGGATCGGGAAGGGAAAGTCGATTCCTCCCTTCCTTCGGCAACTAGACACGATCAATCTGAGACCTCATCATTTTCCCTCCCCTAGTGGCGGCTTCCAGTGGGATCTGACGACTTAATCGTGTTGGTTCCCGTTGAAGAAAAAAAAAATGAGGCGCGTCCCCTGCATGGCCCAGAGGGATTCCCCACAGGCGCAGCCTTCCTCCTCAGGCCTGACACCCGCAGGTCAGCGGCGCCTCAGTGGCGCCCCTGGCGTCCCTCCAGTCCATCCCTGAGTTGCGAAACCCCTGTTAGTCCAGAGTTGAGGAGACCGAGGGAAACCGTTCTGTGAGGGCGCGTGGCTGGGGCCCTGAGGGCGCGCTGCTGACAGAAGTCTCGCTCCGCCCGGGAACGCCCCGTCTCCACAGCTCTAGGACGGGTGGAGCAGGTATGGGGGTTTCTGTCATCTTCCATGGTGCTAAGAGCTGGGTCGTCAGGGGACTCCATCCAGACACACCGGGGTTGGGCGCCGTGCGTTTCTGTTAGCACGGAGTCCCCGCGGTCACAGACGGCTGTCGGGACAGAGAGGCAGTGGGAGGGCAGCGGCAGCGCCCGGCCCTCCGGGGCTCTGTTTGAGGCGAGGGGCATCCAGGAGGGGTTGGCCAGCCCTCGTGGCCCGAAGGAGATGGGCTTTCCGGAGGGAGAGACCCGGGTGTACGCTGAGATGTGCAGGTATCACCGTCCCTGGGGAAGGCGGGCGGGAAGGAGGGGCGGCGGAGGGCAGGCACGGCCTCTCCCAGCCCAGTCTGGCCCTCGGGGGGCACGGGGACGACAGGGCCACAGCCCCCGGCCCTGGGGCTGTGCTGCAGGGCGGTTGGGCCTGTGGCTGCGTGGACAGGCTGGGCCTCGGTCTCTCTCTTTTCGCTCGTGCCACACGTCCGTGACGGGTGTCAGGGTCAAAGGTGCCTCTGGCCAGGCTGTCGTCTCCCGTGGACAGTTGCTGCCTCACGAAGCTGTTGGCGGCTCCCGTGAGCCGTGCCTGGCCAGCTCTGTCCTGGCAGCACCCAGGCGCGTGGGGCGAGTGCGTCCTTCCTGAGGCAGGACGGGAGCGGCAGGAAGCAGAAAGGGAAACGTGCGTCGTATCAACACGCACCGTGAGAATCAAGTTCTTCAGGATGTGGCCACAACAGACGAAACAGGAAACGCGTGCTTGCCCACTGTGGTCTTTCCCGAGCCCTCGTGAGGGAACGTGACGCATCTCAGGGTATAAAGCAGCATGAACTTCGGAGTAAGACCGAGTCTTCCTTATGATGGGCTGTTCTCACGCCGAGAAGCATCTGAAATCACTGCGTTGGCAGAAACAGTCTAGGCGCGAAGCCGTGCTGATACAGCACAGGGCCAGAGAGGGTTCAAGTTCACTCCTGTCGGTCTTCTGTGCAGGCTGTTTGGTGTTCAGCGTGTCACGCTTCCACCAGAGACTGGAAGAGAGCACGGCAGAATGACGTTAGCTGGCACTGGAATTCATCACTCTACGTGTTCTCGCAGCCTGGAGATGAGTCGATGGCGCAAATGCCCGCCAGAAATCTGCTAATTTATTAGCGGGCTCCTTCGCTGCCTTTGGCCCGTAACTCCCACCTTCCCTGCAGCCCTGTGGCCCCCCCGAGTCGGAGCAGCTGGAAACTCGTCTGAACTCAGAGGATGGTGAGTTTGGAAAGTCTCATATTCCAGAGCAGTTTGAGGTGACTGCGTGGGGTACTGGCATTTAAGATGCTGGAACTTTCCGGTGCTGGCTGCTAAGGAATCAACCAAATCTATTTCTTCTTTGACTTTTGAGGCCAGAGTGATGCTCGGGTACCTGCAGCTGTGCAGGATGGGGTCTGGGTGCCGATCACTCGCTTCTCCTCTGAAGTCAGCGTGAGGAGGTCCTGAGTCCCAGGAGCTGCTCCTTCCCCTGTGCTCCCAACTGCGTGAGGGAAAGAATGAAGCGGCTCCCGTGTCAGAACTGCACGGCCTCTCGCCTGGCCCAGAAAGGGGGCCGGGACTGCGCACCTCTCCCCGTGCGTCAGGAGGGATGCTGCTTAGACACACACTCGGCTCCTCCCGAGAAGCAAGAGGGCAAGTAACGACATGGAGCGATAAATACCCAGAGTCGTTCAGAAGTGACGGGCGAGCAGGGGAGCAGCTGGGCTCACAGCTCCTCACAGACTCGTGTTTGTTTGTTTGTTTGTTTGTTTTTTCTTTTCTCTTTTATATTAGTGCATCTCCGTGAGGTACAGTTACAGACTTACACACTCCCTGCTTGCGTTTCAGTCATACAATGGTCAAGTGCCCGTCCCTCCATCAGCGCCAGTTTTCCACCACCGACGGTCCCAGCACCCCTCCCGCCACCCCGCCCCGTCCTGTTGAGAAACCTCTCCTGGCGCTAGCGGGAGCAGGGGACTGCAGGCTTCTGTTTATTTTTTTTTTTTTTTTTTTTTTTTTTTGGTCTCAATCGCAGTTTATTCCAATCTTCTTTCTATACACTCCCGTCTCTCTCCCAGCTTCTCTGGAACTCCCCTCGAACTCCACAGCCCCAGCCCCCTCATACAGCCACCTTAAATCCCCCGCATCCGGCTCCGGATGCAGCGGGCTGGGTCTTATGCATAGGTGTGGTTACAATCAATAGGGGGTAAAGTTCTATCCCTTAGGGGATGCTTTCACTAGGACAGAATCTCTCTCAGCGGGACATCCACCCAAGAGCGGAATATCATGGGTGTGTTTCTCCTCTCTTTGTCCTACTAGCATATAAGTATTCATATTATAAATCATTTTGTATGGACATAGCAAGAGACGCATTAAGCTTATGGAATTGCTCTTGGGGGTCATCTCGATCTCAGACTACAGTGCTCAGGCCAGATTAGTCTTTCCTAGCCCTAGCAGGGCCCTAGTCTCGTCGTTGCTTTTGGATCATGATATGACATGCCCATGACCAAGCTCTTAACATATAGTTAAGCATTAGGCGCTTTGGCCAGGCCCATCTCGATGCCAGGGTAGCACACTACTCACCGCTTGCCCTGGGTCTGTCCCATCCCTCGTCGGGACCCTGCTTTTGGGGGTGTTAGGAAGCAAGGGGAGCTGAGGCAGGCTTCTGTTTAGGTGGAATGTTCAGCTCTTATTTAATTACCTGCGAGCGCCTTTATTCATTCTCGGGAACAACGACATTATAATGGATGTTCTGTCAGGTGGCGGCAAGATTTAGTTCCTCGAACAGAAGAGCTTTGAAATGTGTAACCAGGGACTCAAACAGCCCCGGGAGCTTACCAATGCAGGACATGCCACTCGGCCGTCTGCAATTGTGTGCTTGTTGTTAGAAGTTGAAAATGAGGCAGCGGGGGAGGCAGAGGCAGCGGGGGGTGACAGAAGACAGCGCCGGGCGTCCAGAGCCACGTGGATGCTCGTGCCTCCGAGGCCAGATCCGCTCATGGGAATCACCCGGGAGTCCCTGAGGCCTTCGAGGGTCGGCGTCCCACTCGCAGCTGTTGGGTGCTGACTGGGCACTAGTCACGGGGGGGGGGGGGTCATCTCCCGTGGATAGTTGCTGCCTCACGAAGCTGTTGGCGGCTCCCGTGAGTCGTGCCTGGCCAGCTCTGTCCGGCAGCACCCAGGTGTGTGGGGCGAGCGTGTCCTTCCCGAGGCAGGACGGGAACAGCAGGAAGCAGAAAGGAAAACATGCATCGTATTGACACGCACTGTGAGAATCAAGTTCTTCCGGATGTGGCCACAACAGACGAAACAGGAAACGCGTACGTGCACACTGCGGTCTTTCCCGAGCCCTTGTGAGGGAAAGTGACGCATCTCAGGGTATAAAGCAGCATGAACTTCGGAGTAAGACCGAGTCTTCCTTAAAATCTGTACTTATATTGAAGACATTAATTTCAGTAATAGCTTCTGCAGGATGAACAAACAAGGCTGACACACACCCAGAGTTTAGCTAGGAGCACATTTCCTTCGAATAAAGCATTTTTCCTTCATAACAATGGAAGAAGGTGGTAACTCAGGTAATTATCTCTGAAGAATGAGAGCACCTCAAGGCGTGCTTGTATTAGTGGATTTCTTGCCTCCTCGCTGAGCGGAGCCTTTGGGACCGGAGAGACTGGCGAGAATGTTCAAGTGCACACCCTTCACCAGGCAGTGGAATTTTCCCCGAGCTTCTGGGCCGTTGGGCTGCCCTGCCTGGCGTCTCCTCTGAGAACCATGATTCTTAATTACGGGAAGCCCGTTTTGACAGAGATGGAGAGTGGCGGAGACCGACGCGGGAAACTCAGCTGTCAGAATCTCGTCTGCCCCCCATTTTTCTGAGTTTGCACACAAAGTCCTAATTTCATAGCTGTTTTGCTTCTTAGTAGATAAATTGGCAGAGGTTTCTGAGAGTGGTTCGTGACATATTTTTAATCACTGTCTTAAAAGACGACTTTCTTTCTGCCCCACACTCATAATCTGTCTCAGTCAGGTCAGCAGCTGAGGAGGCCGGGCTCAGACACAGGTGCCCGGGGGTCCAAAAGCTGGTTCTGCCACTTGCTAGTCAGCGGACGGTTGGCCAAGCCCTTTGCTGAAGCTGCTCTATCTCTCCCATAAACAAGACCGCGAGCATCCACTTGCAAATGCGCCTGATGACTTATTTGTAAGTAACCACGAATTGCCATGTAGTCTCACCTCCGGGTTGTGGATACGGGTTGCAAACATGGTGACATTTGGTGACAATTAACCGAAGCCTCTCTTAAGAACCTCTCTTCAAACCTTACGCCTCCCTTAGCCACATCTCTGTCTGCTCCGTGAAGAACCTGGATTCCTGGTGCCCAGGTCCAGGTAAGGCAGCGGCAGCTGAGTTTCAGATGCTCCTTCCAGTCGCATGGAGCCGAGAGCTGGAGACTCGGTTCCGAGCACGGAGCAGCTCTGGTGGCAGCGTCAGCCCTTAGCCGATGAGCCTGAGCCCGGGGACACGAGGAGAGCAGCCAGACAGCGAGCGGGTGGGCGTGGGGGAGATGCAGGGACCCTGGTGGGGGGGGGGAGGGAGCCTCCCCCAGACTCTGGGGTCCATTCTGCGCCCACACCTAGGACCAGGAGACTGCGGAAGGGCCGCCTGGCGTTCGCATCCTTACCGGTGCCCAGATCCCGGCCAATGACCCTCACGGCCACACTGAGATGTCGCAAACGTCAGCGCTGGTCATTCAAACGCCAGCTCCCGCCTAAACGCTTAAGCTGTCAGGGGCCAGAGAGACACAGTGTGGAGGGAGTTTGCCTTGCACGCAGCTGCCTGGGGTTCCGTTCTGGCACCCCGGGGGTCCCCCAAGCCCGCCATGATTGACCCCTCGCGCAGAGCCAGGGGTAAACCCTTGTATAGCCAGGCGTGGCTCCTCAAAAACAAACAAACAAACAAACAAACAAACCATAACTCCTGATGTTCTGATGATGAAGTAGCCAGTGATTCTGTCTGCCCCTGCGGACGCCACCCTCCCCACACGGGGGGCCGGGCTTGAGAGTGAGATGGTCACGAACGCTGCTCTCCACAGAGACTGTGCTGGGTCACCTTATTAATCAAGCGTCCGTTCTAATAAAAACTGACAAGGGGGTTCTACACGCCCAGTCCAGGGAATGGAGGTGCACGCCGCGTGGCGGGAACCCTGGCCTGTCCACACGCAGCGGGCGGGGAGGGCAGGTGTGAGTGGCCCCGCGCCCAGGGCAGATAAGACGGGCTGGGAAGTGCTGAGTTCCCGGCACAGAGCGGGTTCGAGCATCTGCGTGCGCTGGGCTGTGAACCTGAAGGCAAAAATGGCCCCTGCAAAGCCCCGCCTCTGCGAACCGACGGGGGCGGCCCCGAGCGTGAATCATTAGCTGCCGCTGTCGCCCGGAAGACAAGCATTTGATCTCCAGGGGCTGTGGGAGATGGAGAAGAGGGAAAACAACGAGGAAAGGAAAGTGCTTATTTCTCAGTTTCAGATGATCCAATTATTTCCAGCAGAGAAATATCATTAATAGGGTCACTTAAAATAGAATTGAGCGGGGAAACCGGGAAGAACGCCTTGCCGTCTCGGGCGGGGAATTTACGACAATTATTAAAATATAAGTCATTAAAATGGCTATTAATTGTGTTAATGGTGGCGGGAGGCGTGACAAGGGCCATGTACCGTGGCGGCTGTGTCGCACGCTAAGCCGGGGGCTGCCGCTCAGGAACCCGGCCCCCCGCCCTGGCCCGGGCTCACAGCATGAAAGGGGCATTGCACCCCTCGAACCTGAGCACCTGGACTCAGGGTTCCCTGCTTGGAGCAAGCCCACTTCCCCTTGGGCTCGGCTCTTTCCCAGGGGGCCCCGGTGTGGACTGCCACGTGCTGTTGTGTGTGTTTCCTGGGCCACACCTGGTGGTGCTCAGGATCCCTCCTGGCAGGACGCGGGGGCCGACAGGGGACGCCAGTGGCCCAGTGCAAGGCGAGAGCACTCTGCCCCCCCCATGCACTGTTTGTCGGGGCACCTACTTCGTTAGCAAGAGCCCAGGCTTGGGCACAAGCAAGGGGCTTGCAGGCCCATCTCCAGGAAGTTCTGGTGCCTCTGTCCACCAGAGGGGAGGGAGGGCAGAGGGGTCACCTGCTCTCCGGGTCGCCCGCTCCTGGTCCTGCGGCAGCCCCCAGAAGGGGGAAGTGTAACACGCTCTCTGCCTGCTAGGGACTCGGCCACTCACGGGAGAAACCAGAAGACACGGAAAGGTCAGCAGGGCAGCGCCTCAAAGCTCCTCGGGACCCCGTGGACAGCAGGGCCCCGCACAGACGTGCAGTGGGGGCTCCCCGGGGCTCCCTGCCCTCCTCAGAGGAACACCGGTGGCATCAACATCTCTCGGCAACCCGAGTCACCTCCCAGCACCCTGGCGGAAGGGATGCTCAGAAAAAGGACTTGGCATTTTCAGCTCCTGTATCCAAGATAACAAAAAAAATTGTTAAAAACCACCCAAAACTTGTGGTTTCTGATTTTTATGAGACGCCCTGTAGTTAAATGTCAGATGATGGAAAGAGAAAGATAAGCATCAAGATGCTGAGAAAAGGGGCTGGAGCACTAGCACAGTGGGTAGGGCGTTTGCCTTGCATGAGGCTGACCCAGGTTCGATCCCCAGCATCCCACATGGTCCCCTGAGCACCGCCAGGAGTAACTCCTGAGTGCCAAGCCAGGAGTAACCCCTGTGCATCGCCAGGTGAGACCCAAAAAGCAAAAAAAAAAAAAAAAAAGAAGATGCTGAGAAAATTAATCACTGTATCACTGTCATCCCATTGCTCATCAATTGCTCGAGTGGGTACCAGTAATGTCTCCATTCATCCTGTCATGTGCTAGTATAGCCCAATGGCATCTGCTCGCTCCAGGAACATGAAGAGCTCCTTGTTGTTACTGTTTTTGGCATATCGAATCCGTCACGGGTAGCTTGCCAGGCTCTGCCATGCGGGCGGGATATCCTCGGTAGCTTGCCAGGCTCTCCGAGAGGGGTGGAAGATGAGTAGGGAGTGTCTTGTGATGTATTGAGCGGCTGCTTTTGTGGCCATGCAGTCCGGGAATATGTTCACCCGTATGTGAGGCTCAGCTCGAGCACATGGAAAGCAGCCTGGAGCGTGGCGGTGTTGGGTAGTGGAGGCCGGCTGCCGGGGCTGGGCCCCTTGGGGTGGGGAGGGCTCTCACCCAACCCCTCTGGGCACCCGGAGTGAGAACAGCCTGGCGCAGAGTCCGGGGGCATGGCTATGGGGGCCTCATTGTATGCTCCTTCCGGGAGAAGCAGCCGTGAGTTCTGCAGGGTGGCCCACGAGGAGACTACCCGGCGCCGGCAGGAGGTGGCGTATGGGCGTGACCCCTGGGTTGCCGGAGACGGGGGGGAAGCAGGCAGAGGGTCTCTGCTCCCAGAATAACAGCGGGAAAATCGATGGTCTTGGGGCAGCACGTGTGGGTGACACACAGCTCAGCTGGCAGAGCCTGTGGGGCTGTGGACACTGACCATCCACGCTCTGGCCAGCAGGGCCTGGCCAGCCCGGCCACTGGGAGTGGAGCCCTTCTCTTCCCCACCTGGAAATCACCTGGATGCGTCGCTTAACTCGCGGGCCTTGACGTCCATGTCTGCGACTCGGGCGTTGGTTGTGTCCTGGGAGTTTTTCTCAGGGTCAGGTCGGCTGCTGCAGGCGACGGATCCAGCCTCCAGGAGGGGCCGAGCAGGGCTGAAGGTGTCTCACGAGGAGGGTCCGCCCACCTGTGAGCAGCTGCAGAGGGGTCGGCTTGGTGGGCCCTGGCCAGGAAGCAAAGCCGCCTCTTCCGGAAGAACTGGCAGGCCCCTGGTGGGTGCCCCCTCGCCAATCTGTCCCCATCAGCGGTGGCCGTCCCGGTGCTGCCGAGAGACCACCCAAAGTCTGAGCCCCCAGCGGTGACGTCACACCTGCCGGGTTCACTGGCCTTGGGCGTCTGCTCCGTGAGGTTCCCAAGGCCCTTGTCCTGCTCGAGAGGACAGTCCCCCGGGCCTCACAGGCAGCTGTGGCCTGTCTCAGGGCCCCTTGGCTCAGTCAGGTCACCGGGCCGAGTCCAGGTCAGAGGGCGGAGGCTCCCACTGTGAGGTCACAGTGAGGGCGCCCCGAGGCCGGGCTGGGTCTGAGATTCTGGCCGGGGGCTCTCGGGGGTGGCTCGGGGGCCTTTCTAGAAAGTGATGAGGTTGGATTGTTCGTGGCCTGATTTTCCAGAATCCCAGGGAAGCTTTGGAAGCATCATCTGCTTGGATTGCAGTGGGATACGGGGGTCCGGGGGCCACCAGCCCGTGTGCATCTCCGAAGCTTCTAGAAGGTTCTCCAGCACCCTCGGGCAGATCAGGGGTCACTTGTTCCATCTGGCTGCTTCCGTGTCTTTTATCCCGAAGCTGACCCGGAGCCAGTCGGGGGCTGGGCTGGCCCTGGAGGCTGACGAGATGGAAATGCTGCTGGCCCCTGGCCCGTGGGTGTCCTCAGACCTGCTGAGTGGCCCCGCAGTGGCCTATGCGCCTCACCCTGCCGCTCTCAGGGCGGCTTCCCTCCTCCTCTCTCCTCTCCCCTGCTGTGCTGCTGTGGAGGTTTTCTTTTCTTTTCTTTTTTTTTTTTTTGCTTTTTTTTGGGGGTCTCACCTGGTGATGCACAGGGGTCACTCCTGGCTCTGCACTCAGGAATTACTCCTGGCAGTGTTCAGGGGACCATATGGGATGCTGGGAATCGAACCCGGGTCGGGTGCGTGCAAGGCAAACGCCCTCCCCACTGTGCTGTCGCTCCAGCCCTGGAGAGGTTTTCTGATGGGGACGAGCGCTTTGTCCCTGTTCATGTCGTTTCTCCTCCAGCTCTTGCCTGAGTTGCTCCTCAAATGCTCCCTCCCACCCGTTGCCCCTCAGCCGGTCAGCACCGCCCACCTGCCCATCAGGGCTGGCAGTGACGGGCTCCCCCACGCCCCATAGACGGTGGCTCTTCCCCTGCCCAGCGTCTGCGCCGTGCGGGGACCTCAGGCCGGCCGAGGGGGCAGCGGCTGTGGGAGGGACTGTGCCTGTCCACCCTCAGGGGGGCAGGTCCCTCAGGGGCCTCGTGGGCTCAGCCCACTCCCCGCCAGCAGGGCCGCCTTCTTTCATGGCATCTCCCCGGTCTCTCGGGAAAGGTCGTTCCTTCTCTGCAGCTGACAGCTGCTAAGGCCGCCGTCGTTTGGGGCCTCGAGACCAGAGAAATTCCCGTAGCTCTGAGCGCTGAGAAGTTGGATTGATGGAGATTTTTCAACCGTCCGTTTCTTCCTTTCTCTCATCTTTCGTCATCACAGGACTTACCGTAAACGATTGCTTCGGGGGTCCCGAGACCCCTGTCGCTTTTCTCTCTCACCAGACGATGTGTCCCATGGCTGCGGGGCCAACCCCCTGCAGCATGTTTGTTCTTGGGGTGGGAGCTGCCCCCTCGGAGGGGATGATACGGACGGCATTACCCAGGCCTTGTATTAAACCTGGCACAGAACCTCACTGCCCAACCCACAGACAAACTGTCCACTGGGTTAATAGAGTGGGAGCCAGCAGGTCACGGCAGGCATCTCGCCTGGCCTTTCTGTGTCCTTGTCACAGAGGACAGCTGGGCCAAGCTGAGCGTAAGTGGCTACTGGCATTATTTGCATTCTATAGGCCTTCAAAAGAGGAGTTTGAGGGTAAGAAGAATGACAAAGTACAGGCAGAGGCCAGGGAGATTCGAACCCAGGCCACTGCTTTTGTGGCCTGTGTCACCCACCCACTGTGTCGCCTCGAGTGTGGAAGACGATGAAGAAGAGGAACCTTGATTTATCGTGGGCTTCATGCATACGCACTCGAGCCCTTGCTTAATCGTCTGGCAAACACAAATTCATTTAAAGACACAAAACACTTAAAATATAATTTTTAGAACGAGGAACGAGGTAGCAGCAGCAAGCCGAAGAAACACTCAGAGAAGCGGAAAAGCCAGGACCGCTACTCTTCCCTGTGGCCAGCTCAGCCGGGCAGCGTCTGTGCTGACCAGCCCAAGAAGGACAAACCCTGCCTGTGGTTGAAGTAACCCAGCGTGAAGGCCGAGTCTGAGAGGAGACTTCTCTCCCTTCGGAACGGTAAAGAAAATGCTGTGCAAAACCAGAAGGATTTGGAAAAACTGTTTTGAAACAAGTTTTGGAAATAGACTGTGGGGGGTCAAGTTCAAACTATGACTTTCCCCTTGGGGCGGGCCCAGCAGCCACGAGACACATCCCAGAGCAGAGAGAGAAGGCCAATCTCGGTCTCGGGCCCCGAAACAATAGTTTACAGAGGGAGAAAGGAAGAGAGGACAATTAAATGTGATTTTCTGAAGCTTGACTTGAAGGTCAGGTTGTTGCTGTGCCGGTGAGGCAGCTGCTGTCTTGCTACTCTAGACTTGGGGCCCTCGAGGACCCCCGCAGAGTGTCTCAGCCCGAGCGTGCAGGAGGGTCCGGCTGGATTAGGCCCAGCCGTGGGGCCGGGCTCTGGCACGCAGGGGCCCCGGGGGGCGAGTGTTCCCAGCTCACACGGGGACAGAGCGGCCAAGGGGCTTCTCCGCTGTCTGCACGGGCACCGGAGCCGGTTACGGGCCCAGGAAGCTCCTGTTCTCCGGAGTGACGACCCTTCCTCATCCCTGCAGAGCCCTGGAGGGAGAGATGTGAGATCTTGCTCTGACGGAGGCCAGGAATCTTGTTCTCCCCATGACCGGAGCCCCGCTCCCTTGTTTCATGACGGGGAAGTGAGCTGCGCTGGACACGCCCGGGAGCGGAGACCTCAGAGTCGGCGGGGCAGAGCCTCCTTCCAGCCCACCCCAGGCCCCTTCCTGGCCTCGGAAACCGCCCAGAGGCCGCTGGAGCCCAGGAGCCCGGCTCTGCTTTCTTCCCACTGATAGAATATTTTACTACGGGTGTTACAAGGAATGATTTTCAAAGGACAGCATATTTGATATATAATTTACTAGAGAGTTTAAAATGGAACATACCTAAGAAGAATCTATTCTCATTTCCTTATTTTGTGTCTGAGTGTGTGTGTGTGTGTGTGTGTGTGTGTGTGTGTGTGTGTGTGTGTGTGTGTGTGTGTTAGAACAGCGCAGACCCGGCCGTTCACATGCGCAAGGCAAGTGCTACCCCACAGGTCACGTCTGTTCCTGAACGAGGGCTTTTAACTGGACAATGAAGTACCTTACCGAAGAGTCAGTCTATGAGATGGGGCCCGAGAGATGCCCAGTGATGACCTGAGAGATGCCCAGTGTAGTGTCCCTAAAGGTACCCAGTGCAGCACCCCTAGAGATACCCAGTGAGGCACTCCTAGAGGTACCCAGCGTAGCACTCCTAGAGGTACCCAGCGTAGCACTCCTAGAAGTACCCAGTGTAGTACCTGTACAGGTACCCAGTGCAGCACCCCTAGAGATACCCAGTGAGGCACCCCTAGAGGACCCAGCATAGCACCCCTACAGGTACCCAGTGCAGCACCCCTACAGGTACCCAGTGTGACACCCCTCTTCAGAAACTTTTCTGTTTATATTGGAAACTTCTTACAGGAAAGAACAACCCATGAAGCTCTTTGTGGGGGAAGACTATATTTTGATCAGGCTGCAAAAGCTATTTCCCTCCAATATCTGACTTCCCAAAGGACCCGTGAGGGCATTTCCGTATTTCTGATTAGCGGGTGCAGTGACCTTTAGCTGAGGAGAAGGGCAGCCAGAGGGCAGCGCGATAAGGGAGAGACGACCTTGGCCATGACCACGAGGATGACGAGGCCGCCTGGGCTAGACGAGGAGTCCCGGAAAGAGCCAGTGCTGGCGGGGGCGGGGCGGGGTGCACCCTCCCGGGTCTGTGTGCGAGAGTCAGATGCGTGTGCAGTGACTCCACTCTGGCAGACGCGTGTGCAGTGACTCCACTCTGGCAGCGACACTCCAGCCCAAGAAGCGCTTGGTTCTCCCTGCACCAGCCGCAGCCTCCTGGTCCCTAAGACAGACGCTGCCCGCCCAGACAGTGCCCCCCGTGACAGGCCGGCTCACTGGCTGTCCCGAGTGACCACAGAGATGCTGGTGACACGCTGGCCCTCTGGGCTGTGTCTTCCCAGGCACGGCCCTGAGTGTGTCTCCCGAGGGCCCCACTGAAGTGCGGGCTGCAGCTGAACCTCGTCTGAGGTGAGAAAATCTCCTGGTGGCGCAGACACTGCCCCCGTGAGACCCCAGCCCCCCCAGCTGTCCCGGCTGGACCCTGCTGGGGCCACGGGCCTCCCTTTCCCGCCTCTCTCCTCTGCTAAATGTGCAATGGCAAGAGCATTTACTTTGCTAATTTATTTCTAAATTGAGTCACCGTGAGATGCACAGTCATAAAGTTGCTCATGATCTGGTTTCAGTCACACAATGTTCGACACCCGTCCCTTCACCAGCGCACACTTCCCACCAACGCCTGTCCCCCCCCCCAGGTGTGTCTATGGCAGACACTGTTCTTCCCTTTCTCTCTCTCTTTCTCTCACTCTCTCCCCCTCTCTCCTCCCCTCTCTTTCTCTCATTCTCTCTCACTCTCTCTCACGGGCACGGTGTCAGGATGAAGACACTAAGGAAGATCCTCCACACGCCGGGACCCAAGCGGGGGTCTCATAACCAGAACCGACTTTGCACATGGGAAGAGAGTCGGGGTCAGAGTATCATCAGGAGATGTGAGGGCGAGCACTGGGCTCAGAGTATTGTCTGAGACGTGAGGGCAAGCATAGGGCTCAGAGTATCATCAGAGATGCGAGAATGAGCACTGGGCTCAGAGTACAGTGAGAGACGAGGTCGAGCACTGGGCTCAGAGTACAGTCAGAGACATGAGGTCGAGCACTGGGCTCAGAGTATCATCAGAGACACGAGAATGAGCACTGGGCTCAGAGTACAGCCAGAGACATGAGGTCGAGCACTGGGCTCAGAGTATCATCAGAGACGTGAGGGTGAGCACTAGGCTCAGAGTATCATGGGAGATGTGAGGGGCCTCTGGGAGACAATCTTTCCGCTTCTGGGGACCAGGACACCCCAGCTCCGATTCAGCGGCTCTGTCTGGGCCAGCTAGTACGTGTCTCACTTGCGCGGGGAACAGGCGTGTGGAGAGGCCCTGACCCCCGGGTGGCTGGGCTGGGGGCCCCTGGGGTCACGGGCAGCCGAACTCGCCAGCAGTGGGCTGGGCTCCTGCCAGCGGGCGCGTGGGGCTGTCCATGGCGCAGGGCCCCGCTCTGGGGACGAGCGTGGAGCACTGGCCGGGCCGGCAGCCTCGCTGAGAGCTGGGCCGGGGAGGGGCTCTCCGAGAAGTCGCCGCAGGCCAGGTCCTCTCTCCTCGTCTGTCCGGGGCCCGGGGCAGCGGAGGGTCACCTGTACACCCCACAGGGCTTCCCGTGCATGTGGCCCTTCCCGCTCTCTCAGCCTGCCCCGGGACCCCCACTGGGTGCCGCTGGGGGCGGGTGGCCGGGGGCTGGGTGCCGAGCCCCTGGGCTAACGGAGGCTCCGGCCCCCGGCCCGCTGGCGTTTCCTCCGTGCTGGGAAGCCGGAGCCGACGTCTCTCGCGTTCTGGAGAGTTCCAGGGCACCGGCCGGCCCGGCCCGCACAGCCCGGGGGCTCCGAGGGGCTCGGCCGCAGCCGCTGCCCTGGGTCACACAGTTTCCACACAACCAAAGGAGCCGGGACAACGTCCCCTCGGCTTTCCTCGAGAGCCGAAAAGGACGGGAACTGAAGAAACGCAACTTGCTCCCGAGTCATCCGAGAGACAGCGGCACCCCCAAATCGTTACCGGAGCCAGGGAGCCCCACCGGAAAGAGAGGTCCCCCGCGAGCCAAGACTTCCTATTCCCCTGGAGTCGGAACTGTGAATGACGTCATTCATCCCGCAAACCCCCACTGACGCGGGGCTGCCTGGTGCCTCTCGTTGTCTGCAAAGCTGCGCCTGACTGTCAGTTTATGATACTAACGGGGAAGCCAACTAGACGGCATTGTCGGAGAGATGGATCGGAGTGAAGAGAGTTGGGAGACCGTTGTTGGAACCTTTCTCCAGCGAGAGAGCCGTAATTCAGAATTTCGGTCGAGAGAATCTGAAAACAACCATGGACAAATGATTAAAATACCATTAAATATTTTGCCCGCCAGTAGAGTTGCTGGGAGTGGATTTAGGAAAAATAATCTTTTTTTCTTGAATAGATGTGGCTCGCTGCTGGCAGTTTCTATCTTCCTCGTCTAGGCACCAACAGCCAAGTACGATGAAGAAGAAATTGAGAAGTTCTACATGGAGCTGGAGAAGTTCTATAAGGAAGACCACACCTTCTACAAGATCATTGTTGGTGATTTTAATGCCAAGATAGGACTGAGAAGGTCGCCCGAAGAACTCCACATTGAGACACATGGCCTAGAATGGAATGATCAGGGTGAGAGACTGTCTGAGTTCATCATGTCGACCAAGACCATCCATGGTGACTCACAGTTCCAGAAGGTCGAATCTAAACGCTGGACATAAGAGTCTCCCGGTGGACAGTTCCACAATGAAATTGACCACATCATATTCAATCAAAGGTTTTGTCTGACCAATGTCGCTGTTGTCCCAAAATTCGAAACGAGATCAGACCACCGTCTCCTTCATGCAAAATTCTACTTCACAGAACGGGGAGAAAGGACTGCAAAGTTTAAGTTTAAGAATAGAACTCCCAGAATAACCACCAACTTGGAGCTCTTTGGCACTATTGCGGCAATGTGGGAAGATGCCGTCCTTGACAACATCGACGAGGAATACGATCGACTGGTTCAGCACCTCCATGACTGCACAAAGAATGCTAAGAGTGGGAAAGCCACAAACAGACGCCTGTCTTTGGAAACTCTCAAGCTCATTCGCCAACATGGTTTGGCACGAGCCTCAGGCAACCACAAGCTAACCTCTGAGCTCGCAAAGCTGTGCAGAGAAGCGATAAAGGAAGACCTCAAAGAGAGAAGAGCAGCAGTGTTGGCCGACATGGAGAAGCCGGGAAAAGTATTCACAATGCTCGCCTGTCTTTCGCCAACTACAAGACCAAGATGACTGCCTTCTGACGTCCTGATGGATCTTTCACATCTCCCAGAAGGGCAATGGAGAGGATTATTTACGATTTCTGCTCGGCTCTCTCTGACAGCCTCGTCCACCTGCCCACGTACCAAATTCCGCAGGATGCATATGTTGTTCCCAACGTCCTCCCTTCCAAAATCTGACAGGCCATTTCATTGGTAAAGACATGTACAGCACCCTGTCCAGACAAGGTCAAACCCGAACACCTGAAGAATCTGCCGCCAGTACTCATCAATACACTGGCTCGGCTCTTCACACACTACCTGTCCGAATGCAAGGTTCCGTCCCAATGGAAAACCAGCAGGACCGTTCTGTTGTACAAGAAGGGAGACATCCACGACATCGGCAATTATCACTCAATCTATTGTCCGTCGTCTGCAAGTTGTTCACTCATGTCATCCTGAATAGAATAGGCAGAACACTAGAGGAAGGACAACCATGCAAGCAAGCTGGGCTCTGAAAAGGATTCAGCACAATCGACCATATCCACACAGTGACCAAACTCATTGAAGTTTTGCGAGAATTCAAGATGCCGCTCTGTCTAACATTCATCAACTTAAAGAAGGCCTTCAATTCTGTTGAGACTGAAGCGGTCATCGAAGCCCTAGGCAAACAGGGCGTTTAAACTCAGTACATCAAGATCCTCTGTGAACTGTATTACGGATTCACCACCAGGATCTCACCATTCTACAAGGAAGTGTTCATTGACGTAAAGAAAGGGGTTCGGCAGGGTGATACCATTTCACTAAAACTCTTCAGTGCCCCATTGAGAACGTCATGCGAAGACTGGAATGGGAAGGAATGGGATTGAAGATAGACAGTTGCAACTACACTACCTCCACTTCACTGATGACATCGTTCTAATAACACCAAACATTAGCCAAGTGGCACAAATGCTGGCCGACTTTGACTGCTAGTGTGAAAAGTCGGCCTGCAGCTGAATCTCACCAAAACAATATTCATGAAAAATGAACTAGTCCCTGATGTTCCATTTGCTCTCAATGGAACGAACATCTCCGAATGCAGCAGCTATGTGTACCTGGGTTGAGAACTCAACATGAGGAACGACTTGGCACCAGAACTGTGCAGGAGGAAGAGAGCAGCGTGGAACGCCTTCAAGAGCGTGGAAGAAGTGATTCAGAGGATGAAGAACCTCTGGCTCCAGGCTCATCTTTTCGACTCCACCGTTCTTCCTGCACTAACATACGCCTCAGACACCTGGGCCCTACACAAACAGGATGAGAATGCTGTTGAAGTATCCCAAAGAGGAATCGAAAGAGCTATACTTGGAGAATCACGTTTCACTCAAGTGAGAGAAGGAATCCGGAGTTCCAACCTCCGTCGATGATCAAGAATCAGGGATGCTGTCTTGTTTGCCAAGGCGTCAAAATCAGATGGGCCGGATATGTAATGCGATTTAGAGATGACCGCTGGACTAGAGCTGTTACCGACTGGATTCCATGAGGCATCAAAAGACCGCGTGGCCGCCCACCAACAAGATGGTCAGACTTCTTCATCAAAACCCTAAATGAACGATTTGAGGCTCTTCCTGTTCCTGGAATGAGCAGATACCATTGGGCTACATTAGCATGCGACAGGGACAAATGGAGATGTTACTGGTGCCCGCTCGAGCAAATCGAAGATCAATGGGATGACAAGTGACAAATGAAGTGATATAATCTTTTCTGCCAGTCTTTTATCGCTTTCGTGAATTTTTTTTTTTTCAAATCTCAGAAATTAGTCAAATAAGAAATCCAGAATTAGTTTTGTAGGAAAATATTCTGGGTTCAAAAGTATTTCCTAGTGGGTTATGCTGCAGTGTTTGGCCCTGGGAATAGCAGCAGGGGCAGGTAGGCGCTGGGGCGGGGGTGCTGACACAGCCGACCTCGACAGCCTGTTCCAACCCCAGCCCCGTCTACTGCAATACTGAAAATCGCGACGTTTGTCTTAGCCAGGGAACCTGAAACTCTTCATTCCTCGACAGGAATCCAGCTGGTCACCCAAAACCTCACGGCCACTCTCTGTGGCCACACATTTGCCTGGGCCTTGTGAGTCACAGAGAACCTGTCCCTGGCCCAGCTCCCTGCTGTCACAGCCCGAGGGTGGGCGAGCCACCGAGAGTCACTCTTGCCAGCCCCTGCTCTCACCCCGCCCCCGGGGAAACGTGGAATTACCGAACAACCCGCCCCCCCCACTGGGAATGAAGCTTTCCCCAGAGCTGAGGCTCCCTCGGCCTACTCTCCCTGTCCTCCCTCGAGGGCACCGGCTGTGTCTCTCCACCTTGTCCCCTGGGACGTTGCTCTGGTGCATGTCTGCAGGTCCTGGGCTGGAGACCCTCTTCCAGGGCCTTGGGTTCGCCCGAGGCGCTGTCTGAGGACAGACGGCTCAGGGTCCGAGTCCCGGGGTCTGAAGTTTGAGCTTTCCCCAAATGAGCCAGAGTGTCCTTCAGGCGCCCGCCCTCCCGCTCCGTGCCCGGGCGTCTTGGTGCCCTCTGTGTGGTGTGTTGGCCCCAGACAGGCTCAGGAGGCCGGAGGGGGAGGGGCTATTGCTGGGGTCTGACACGGGGCGGTTTCTGCTCTGTGGAGGACAAAGGAAGCACACGGACCCTCCACGCGAGGGCTGAGGCCCTGACAGGTGTCTCTGTGTCTCTATGGGGGGGGGGCTCCCACGCAGAGCTCAGGGACCCCAGAAGTCTCCCGACAAAGCTCAGGTTCTGTTCTCTTGACGCACACACGGAGCCCGGTGACGAACATCGCCCAAGTCTGAGTCGGGTCTCTGGGATTGTTTGCTCTTTCTTCCTTTCTTCTTTCTTTCCTTCCTTTCCTCTTTCTCCTTTCTTCCTTCTTTTATCTTTCTTTCTCTCTCTCGTTCTTTCTTTCTTTTCTTTCTTTCCCCTCCTTCTCCTTCTTCCCTCCTACCATTCCTTCCTTCCTTCCTTCCTTCCTTCCTTCCTTCCTTCCTTCCTTCCTTCCTTCCTTCCTTCCTTCTTTTCCAGGCTCCTGTGCCGCAGCCTGGATCCAGGAAGGACCTGACTCGTCAGGGATTGAACTGGGTCAGGCACGTGCAAGGCAAACACCCTACCCCTATACCATCGCTCCAGCCCCAAATATTCGGGAATGGGGAAGTCGTGCCGAGCCCGACAGCCAGGGCTGCGCCTCGGTTTCTCCTGCCAGCGGAGGGTCCCACTCGCTTCAGAAGTCCAGCGACTCCCTCCATCTGGTGCAGAGTCCTGAGAGCCCCAGGGCCAGTGCTCAGGGTCGGAGGGCTGAGTCCACGGCCCCGCTCAGCCCCAGCCCCCGGTCCCTGAGCCACTTCCTCCCACGGGGCCGCTCCTGGCTCCACTCGCTGTTCCCGACTGATCTCGGCTGGGCTTTGATCTCAGTGGGACGCCCCGGCCCCAGCCGTCCTGTCCTTCTGTCCTGTCCTTCTATCCGAGTGCTCTGGGGCTGCGGCCCACCCCGGGCCCTCAACTAGCTCACAGACCCTGTCAGAGTCCCAAAGATGTCCCTGGTCATATGCTAATGTAGCCCAATGGTATCTGCTTCCCGGAAGTTGTCAGCAGGGCCTCAAGTTCAAGTTCTGCTCACGCACGCACCGCAGACAGCGTCGCCGAGCCCGGGGCCTGCTGCAGCCTCGGGGCCCCACCAGGGCTCCACTGAGCCCCTCGCCCAGGCCCCCGCAGGGCCGAGCTCTCGGGCTCCCTCCCAGCCCGGCAGAGACGTGAAGGCCCAGACGCTTGTCCTGTCCTGAGCCCAAGAGCGGGGAAGGTGGCACCTTTCCATCCTGCCCCGGCCGCCCCACCCTCCCGCCCACTCCCCTGCCTGACTTCAGCGCCCCTGGCGCCTCCTTGCCCCACTTCTGTGCCCAGGGCCAAAGTGTGGGAGCAGCGGGTCTGGGGCAGGGCCATCTCCTCCGCCTTGTCACTCTGTGGGTCCAGCCCACTCCGCACGGCCCCTCCCCGCTGCCACTGGGCCTGCCCGCGGGGGACCTGCCTCCGCCTCTGTCCTAAGCCTCCCTCTCTCCCTCTCCCCCTCTTCCTCCCTCTCCCCTCTTCCTCTCTCCCTCTCCCTCTTTCTCACTCCCTCTCTCTCTTCCTCTTTCTCCCCCTCTTCCTCTCTCTCCCTCCTTCTCACTCCCTCTCTCCCTCTCTCTCTCCCTCTCCTCTTCCTCTCTCCCTCTCCCTCTCCCCCTCTTTTTCCTCTCCCTCTCTCCCTCCTTCTCACTCCCTCTCTCCCTCTCCCCCTCTTCCTCTCTCTCCCTCTCTCCCTCCTTCTCACTCTCTCTCTCTCCCTATTCCTTTCTCCCTCTCTCCCTCCCTCTCTATCCCTCCTTCTCACTCCCTCTCCCCCTCTTCCTCTCTCTCCCTCTATCCCTCCCTCTCTCTCTCCCTCTCTCTCCTCACTCTCTCTCCTTCCTTCTCACTCCCTCTCTCCCTCTCCACCTCTTCCTCTCCCCCCTCTCTTCCTCTCCCTCCCTCTCTCTCCCTTTATCTCTCTCTTCCTCTCCCTCTCTCTCTCCTTGTTCCTCTCTCCCCTCCCTCTCCTCTCCCTTCCCCCTCTCCCTCTTCCTCTCTCTTTCCCTCTCTCTCTCCTTCCCTCAAAATCTGAATCTCTCTCTCTCTCCCTCCTCCCTCCCCAGAAGCTCTAATTCTGCAGAATTGTCCTGTGTAGGATGTGGGTGAAAAAAATGCGAATTGCACAGAAGTTGTTGTGTTATTGATTCGTTTTGTTTCGGGGCCAGGGCAGCAGTGCTCAGGGATTTCTCTTGGCTCAGTGCTCTGGGATCACTCCCGGCAGTGCTCCAGGGGCTGTATTTGGTGCCAGGCCCCAAAGCCTGGGGCTGGCATCAGGCGAGTGCCTGCGGCTGGGTGCTCTCTCCCGCCCACACTCGGTCCTGGTCGCGCCACGGGCTGACGCGGCTCAAACATGCGGCTGCTGTGGGAAGGGAAGTGGCCTCTGGGAGCGTGACCTGGCTTTGTCACTTAGGGCGTGCGGGAAGCCGCGTCGGCCCGAATGCCAGCCCTCTAGGAAACGGAAGCTGTGCCCAGCGCTGACGTACGTGTGGCATGGCCAGTCACGGCGGGCCAGAGACTCGCCTCCCTGCTCCCACGGACCCGCCTCTCCCTTCCTTCCGGTCAGTGCTACTCCGGGTGGAAAAGTCCTATTCACCACACAGACGCGGCTTGGAGGTTCTTCCCTCAGAAAAATAATCTCACATGTGTTAGGACGGAGCTTTGCACAGCGGCTTGGAGCTCCTCGGTGGGCTGATTTGGGGGTGGCCTTAGGGGTGCGACAGATAATCACGACCGCCTCCAGCAGGAAGGGTAAATGAAGCATCATTGCAAGCGTTCTAAAAAATCAGAACAAAACTAATTTATTATAGCTCTGTCTTCATTATACACCACAGATTGGTGAGTTAAACACAACAAAATTATTGTTTTCTCTTTTAAAAGTGTCTACTAAAGATAAAAAGAATAAGGTAACAATTAACATGTGGCCTGTTACATTAAAAATCTGATATACATGTTTCTATTGCCTGTTAGCTTGTTCTAAGCCTCTTTAACTATTGTAAAAAAGAAAGAAGGGTCATTATTCAAAGGCAAACATTCAATTCAGTTGATACAACATTACAGAACAGTCAACTAACATCATTCAACAAAGGTAACAAGTCTCCCTGGGGCCGGGCTGCAGCTGAGGGGCTCAGGAGTCCAGTTCAAGCTGTCCACGGCACGCGGGGAGCCTTGCGGACGTCCCGTCTTATTTCCTCTGAGGGCGCCACGCCACAGGGAACGCCCCGGGAAGCCGGGCCTGCATGAAGCATCTTATTGAGCACTGTAGTTAGAGCAGCAGTACTGAGTTTCACACGACAACCCAAGGGAATAATAATCAGGACCATATCGTCATCATGATCAGAATAAAAACCAAACACAAACTGGACGCCCACAGACGCCCCCCCGCTGCGTCCACCCAAGCCGAGTGCCTCGAGGCGCCCCCGTGCCCCCCACGTCCCGGGCCTGTCCATGCCGCCCCCCCGGGGCCAGCAGAGTCCAAGGATCGAGAGTCTCAGACTTGTTACTTTTGCAGAATAAAGCAAAAACGTCTTTGTGCTCCTTATTACCAGAAGCAAGTGCCCGCGGCGTCACCACATGTAGTAGCTTCTGGAGGTGTCCACCTGGGCCGGCTTGGCGTCGCCGGGCCCGTCCTTGTCCTTCTCGCTGTCGCCCTCCCAGAGGTTGATGAGGGGCGGGTACAGCTCGTTGAGGGGGACGGACGAGGTCTTCTGCATGTACTTCTTGAGGGAGTGGTGGTAGTTCTTCCTCTTCAGCCGCCGGGCGACATACAGGGCGGCGGACGCCAGGCTGCCCGTGGCGAGCAGCGAGCCCATCACCGCGGCCAGGGCCGTGCTGGCCTCCTGCTCGGGCGCGTCCGGCGCGAAGGCAGCGTGCTTGGTGGTGACGTTCACGCAGGAGCGCTGCGTGCGCTGGAGGGTGCTGGACACGGTCAGGCACACCTCGTAGTCCGTGGAGGGCTGCAGGCGCGTGAGGTTGTACTCGTGCACGTCCACGGGGACCCTGGCCGTGTACGTGATGTGCGGGTTGTCGATCTTCATGGTGGCCGACGACCACTTCAGGTTGGACGCCAGGGCGCTGGGGTTCACCTTCCAGGACACGAGGATGGAGTGAGACTCCGCCTGCTTGACGTAGATCTTCAGCACCTGGGCCCCGTCCAGGAGGGTCCCGTTGACCCTGATGGTCACCACGCGCGTGTCTGCCCCTTCCACGTTCTGGGCCACGCAGGTGTACCGGCCCGAGTCCTCCACCTGCGTGTCGGCGATCTCCAGGGTGCCCTCGCTGCTCAGCCGGTACTTCTCGGACAGCATCTCCGCGGTGACCTTGTTCCCCAGGGGCGTGACCCAGTAGATCTCGGGCTCCGGCTCGGCCATGGCGCGGCAGTCCAGGAAGACCGGGGCGCCGATGTCCACGCTCAGGTGGCTGGGGAAGGTGCCGTGGGAGATCATGGGCAGGCAGCGCTCGCCCGCGTCCTGGGGCAGCACCTCCCGCACCTGGTGGCCCTTGAACTCGGGCGGCGTGGCGCAGTGCATGGACAGCGGCTCCATGAAGCGGATGTTGGTCTTGTTGGAGTTGACCCAGTGGATGACGCAGTCACAGCGCAGCGGGTTGCTGTGGATGCTGATCTCCCGCAGGTTGGGCAGCGACTCCACCGTGCTCTGGTACACGGCGTTCAGCGCGTTGTTGTTGAGCATCAGGCTCTCCAGGGCGGGCACGCTGCGGAAGGCCGCGCGGTGGATGTAGGACAGGCGGGGGTTGTTGGTGGCCTCCAGCTTGGTGAGCTCGGGGAGGTTGTCCAGGGCGTAGCGGTCCACGGACACCAGCTCGCCCATGTTGTTGATGCCCAGCTCCTTCAGCCGCAGCATGTTCCGGAAGTCGCCCTCCTGGATCTTGTGGATGGGGTTCTTGTTCAGGTCCAGGAACTTCAGGTTGGGAACCTTCTGCAGGGCCCGCTGGGGCACGTTGACCAGCTTGTTGTCGTAGAAGGACAGGCTCTCGAGGCTGTCCAGGCCCACCAGGGCGTTCCCGGGGACGTCCGTCAGGTACATGCCCGCCAGGACCAGGCTGCGCAGGTTGGACAGCGGCTTGAAGTTCATGTCCAGGATGCCGATGACGGGGTTCTCGCCGATCATGAGGATCTCCAGGTTGGGCGTGGAGGCGAACCAGCGGCTGTCGATGACCTTCAGCCGGTTGGAGTTCAGGTGCAGCCTGAGCAGGTTCCGCAGGCCCGCGAAGGCGTGGGCGGCGATGCTGCTGATCTGGTTGTGGTTGATGTAGAGCTCCTGGAGGCTGCCGAGGCCCTGCAGGCAGTGGTCCGGCATCTCGGCGATCTGGTTCTCCTCCAGGTGCAGGGTGGTGAGCTGCGTCAGGTTGGCCAGCCCCACCTCCCCGATGCTGGTGAAGTTGTTCTGCGAGAAGTCCAGCTCGGTCAGGTTGAAGAGCGGCTGGAGCTCGTCCGCGGTGCTCGCGATGTTGTTGCTCTGCAGCAGCAGCACCTGCGTGTCCGCGGATAGGTTGCCGGGCACCCTCGTGAGCCGCAGGTCATTGCAGTCCACGGTCGTGGCTTCCCGGTAGGTGGACTGCGGGGTGAACCAGGGCCGGATCTCACAGACGCACAGCTGCGGGCACTCGCCGCTCTGGAGGGACGGCTCGGCCAGGGCCGCCAGGAGCAAGCCCAGCACCAGTCGGTCAGCGGCCAGGACGGGGCTGCCCCGCGCCATGCTGACCTGCTGGGAAACGTCTGACACCAGCGGGGCGCTACTGTGAGGACGCTCAGCGAGCTGCCCGCGGCCACGCCAGCCGGGAACGGTTTGCTGAGTCTGCAGGAGACGGGAAGTACTCTGAGCCTTAGTCGTGCCTTTCCCGCCCGGGCTGGGCCTGCGTCTGCGGCTTCCGTCAAACTGGAGCCCGGAGGTGGTCCTGAAAGGGAGCAGGACAGATGTTAGGGTCACTCCGCTCAGCTGGCACAGCCCCCGCTCGTCTGCCTGCTAAACAGGCACGTTCATGCACGAATTCAATCAAAGAATGTTGAAGTGAACAGCTCAGACCACCTCACTGAATTTAAAATTGCAGGACCTTGGGGCTGGAGCGACAGCACAGCGGGGAGGGCATTTGCCTTGCACGCGGCCGACCCAGGTTTGATTCCCAGCATCCCATGTGGTCCCCTGAGCACCGCCAGGAGCAATTCC
This sequence comes from Sorex araneus, assembly GCF_027595985.1. NCBI lineage: Eukaryota > Metazoa > Chordata > Mammalia > Eulipotyphla > Soricidae > Sorex > Sorex araneus. Next base: position 2,761,137 of record NC_073305.1, on the reverse strand, counting down.
TGAGTTCAGAGCCAGGAGTAACCCTTGAGCATCGCCGGGTGTGACCCAAAAGGCAAAAAAAAAAAAAAATTGCAGGACCAGTATCCCTGTATGGGACTTACATAAAACTAAAACTTGTCGCCAACTTCACAGCTTAGTTAGGACTGTATTGTTGCTGTTGAGTAGTAACACAGAGCAACAATACTTATACACACTGCCTTTATCATTGAGTACAGTCACTACACACACACACACACACACACACACTGCTGTTACTACTGAGTGCAGTCAGCACCCACAGGCACTGCTGTGACTACTTAGGCATTACACAATACATATGACTGTTATAATTGAGTCCAGTTATTACACACACTGCTAGCTATTCTTATTAATTAATATCATTAAACTCCTGAGTACAGCCATGTAATAGGAACACTCAGAGAAGCCCAAAGGTGTCATTTTAGAAACAAAGATGACTTTTCGAAACAAAATGTATTTATCTATAGCTCCCCCAAACCAAAAGGTTTAGTCTAACTAAAATATAAAAGTCAGATTAATTAAAAACTCAAACTTCTTTTTATTTATTTATTTATTTACTTATTTACTTATTGCTTTTTGGGTCACACCCAGCAATGCACAGGGGCTACTCCTGGCTCATGCACTCAGGAATTACTCCTGGCAGTGCTCAGGGGACCATATGGGATGTTGGGAATCAAACCCGGGTTGGGCACATGCAAGGCAAACGCCCTACCCGCTGTGCTATTGCTCCAGCCCCTCAAATTTCTTCTTTTAATTATTCATATTTTAACAAATACATCGTTGTTCCCAGGAATGCTTTTTTTTAAATAAGTGGCGTATTTCACAGAAACATTCAATCAATACTCTCCTCATTCAATTATTCCTTTACAAAAAACTAATCTGGGCCAGCCTCAAAGGAAAGTGTCATTTTTCTTATTCTAATAACCACAGCTGATATTCACTGAATAAGACAGTGCCAGCGCTCTCTCCTGCCATCACCGGTTCTCCTGGGGAGGAAGCAGCACACAGCTCTCCTCACCCACCTCGCCAGGCCACTCCGTTGGTCTGGGAGGAAGCCCCCGGCGAGGTGACGGCTGTAACAGTTAACCTCCAGAGTCATCTCCAGCCGTAAAGTACTGTTGGCCATAAAAGCATCTCCATTGTACGATTATTGCGAGAATTAGAGGAATCTACATGCTGTCTGGCAGTTATTAAATGCTTGTAAGAGTTCATTGCATTTATTATGATCTTACTGTGTTTCTCACCCATTTTAATTCCAGCTCCACAGTTGCAGAGGGAAGGCAAGGGAAAGAAGGAAAGCTGAGGGGGCTGGTGCTACTCGGCCTTCACCTGTTGGAGTTATGAGATCTCCTAGGTCAAGTGTGTATCTCTCACTGACTTGTAACACTGTCCTCACCTATTTGTAACACTGTAGCACTGTCCTCCCAGTGTTCATCAATTTGCTCCAGCGGGCACCAGTAACGTCTCCATTGTGAGACTTGTTGTTACTGTTTTTGGCATATTGAATACGCCACGGGGAGCTTGCCAGGCTCTGCCGTGGGGGTGGGATACTCTCGGTAGCTTGCCGGGCTCTCTGAGAGGGATGGAGGAATCGAGCCCGGGTCGGCCCACCTACTTGTAAATATCATATCAGCAGCTAGTGGTTCTAGTTTTTATATTTCAAACCAGATGTAAGAGCCGGTCTGGCCCCAATGTGTGCTTCTCAAGACTCGACCGTCACTTGCCCAGGAGTTCGAGGTAGTGCTCAAAGTTTCCGCCTCTTGCCTCTGTGATGTTCCTCAGCTTTCAGCACTGACGGGACTCAGTTATTAGTGTCTTGATCCTCACGTGCTTCTGTGGAACCCCTGAAGTGGAGCATGTCGACTGCCTGAAGCTCGCCCGACACACGCCAGACTCTCCGTTCATGTTAGCTGCTACTGTTACCTTTGAATTTTCCAAACCTTGCTATTCCGGGGCCAGAGAGATAGTACAGTGGGTAGGGCACTGGGTTTGATCCCTGGCAACCTACGTGGTCCCCTGAGCCCTGCCAGGAGTGATCCCTGGGGCACAGTCAGGAGTAAGCCCCGAGGACCACGGTGTGGCCTCCAAATTAAAAATAACAACAACCAAAAGAAACAGAGTTATTCTTTTTTGCTTGTTTGTTGTGCATTTTATTGCTTATTCGGGTGTGGCACTTGGTTGTGCTTCTGGATCTGCTCAGGGATTAACGCTGGTGGTGTGGGGGGACCAGGTGCAGCGCTGGGAACAGAAGCAGGACAGCTGCCTGCAAGGCCAGTGCCTACCCACTGGACTATCTTTCCGGCCCCCACAGAGATTAAGCAAGAAGTAAAATGGCATGAACAGCCATTCCCTGTAGTTCTTGTCGAAGGAAAGAAAACTATCCTTCATTTTGTCTGTTTCCCAAGATATGCAAACCAGGGCCAGAGCAAGAGGACGAGGAGTTGCCAGGGGTCACGTGATGCCCTCGCGGGCAGCCAGCTCTGGTGGATGCCCTGCTTTGAGATCCTGAGCACAGAGCCAGGAGCGATGTCCGGGCACTGCTGGGTATGGCCTGTCCCCGCCCCCCGCCCCCAGAGGTGCTAACCAAGCACCGGTTGAACAAGGTGGGAATTTAAAAAATATCCTCCAGTCCAGACCTGGCAAGACAGAGGAAGGAGAAGGAAATGACTGAGCTGCACAGTGCTGGGAGCTTTGCTCTCTGAGGGGGGGAATACATCACTATTCTCCCCCCGCCCCACCCGCCGTCTGATCCCTTACTCTGCCCTGTAGTGTGTGTGTGTGTGTGTGTGTGTGTGTGTGTGTGTGTGAAACACTGGAATACTATAAAACTACCTGATTCTAAGTCTGCTCAGAAAGTTACAGAAAATTTAAATGCACCCAAGAGAATTATTCCTTCCAAAGATTATTAACTCCACACATTTATAGGGGTCTTTTTCATCAGAGTACTCCTAAATCAGCAGTGAACACAATAAAATGCTCAGTGAAGAACATTTTTGACAGATTATTCCTTACTCCTAAAAATAGGAAATCAAACGGATAAGTGGCCCTCTCATGACTCTGAAGGGGATTTCAGCTAAGTTCAATGTTTTGACAGAATTTAAGGAAACATAGCAGGAAGTCAAATACGTAGTACAATCTTGCAAGGTGTCCAGAATAATCTATTATCATAAAAAAAAAATCCCTCCCGAGAGCTATACTTTCACTACTGTTGTGAATAAGGCCTCCATCTTGGTTCGACTTAGATGGTCTGAGATAATTGTGTGTAAAGCTTCGATTTCTCTTTGACAAACATGCATGTCTTTTTAAACCAACAACCGACATGAGCTCAGAATGTCAGACATCAAAGGGAACAGAAGGAAGGCATTTTCCTCTCTCTCTCTGTACCAAGACACCTCTAAGAGCAGAGAGGGATATTTCTTTCCTTTTCTTTTTTTAAATTTTATTTTATTGAATCACCGTGAGATAGCTAGAAGCTTTCATGTTTGGGTTACAATCTCACAATGATCAAACAACGTCCCTCCACCAGTGCACATTCCCCACCACCGATATCCCGGGTACACCCCCCCTTCCCCACCCTCCCCCCCGCCCCCATGGCAGACAATATTCCCCAGACTCTCAGAGAGGGATATTTCTTGCACTCTGGAAGAGGTATTTCTTTGTGTGTGTACGTGTACCACAGGAATATCCTTTACACTATTTCCCCGGTTTAATTGTGGACATAACATTGCACACAGAACAAAGTTCACACGGTCCTTAAACCATCTCAGATGTTTCAAACACAAACCATGTCTCAGGAGCTAATCACGAAGTATTTAAAGTAAAGCCATTACCAAGTCAAGAGAAGAACAGCATCATCTAATTTTCCTGGTTGATGCTGATGCATGATCGTCAACCAAACCCAACAGCACATTAAAGCGATGAGATGGGTGGACTGTCGTGACTAGCTCATGCCGAGGAGGTAAGGATGGGTCAACGCCAGAGAATCAGCCGGTGGAATATACCATATCCCCAAAGCGAATGACAACCTACACAGTCGGCTCAGTGAACAGAGAAAACCACCGGACAAAGCCGAACCCCTTCCCGTGACTCTGACGCGGGAACGTGTGGGTCTAGAGCATTGCTACTGCTATAGCTCAACTGAAAAAAAGACATTTTCACAAGAAAAGCACTCAACAAACAATGGGTAGACAAACGCCACGTAATAAAAGTCATATTTTCATTCGGCCTTGCTTTCTACTGCTTCATAGATGCTCCATGAAAGAAGCTTCCAGCAACCCTGCACTGAGCGAATGGACTGGCACGCCCTCACAGCGCGCGCTCGCTTGGCAGCCCGGCTGCAGTTGGCTGGTTCCTGCCGCGTTCCGACTTTCACGAGTGTCACTCTACAGCTTTTTAAGATTAAAAGAAAAATTTTAGGATGCCACGATTTACATCGTGACTCAGAGCTGAGTTCCAGGCACACGCTGTTCCAGCACCAACCAACCCCAGCGTCCACTCCCTCCGCCAGCGTCCACTCCCTCCGCCAGCGTCCACTCCCTCCACCCACACCTGCCCCCCTGACCAGCGCATTTTAAAAAAAAAACCCATTGGGGGCCACACCCAGTGGTGCTCAGGTCTACTCCTGGCTCTGTGCTCAGGAATCACTCCTGGTGGGCTTAGGGAACCAATCAGATGCCGGGGACCAAACCCTGGTCGGCAGCAAGACAAGACACCCCCCCCCCCCCACTGTACTGTCTCCGCCCTTGACCGGCCGCCATGGTGAGGGTCTCCGGCTTCCGGTGCTGTGGTGGGCTGGATGCACCCAAGGCCCTTGGCCCCTGCCCCCGTGACCCCCCTCCACTTCCCACCAGACCCTCCATTTCTTTCCCTCTCTGCCCTTCCTGTTTTCCGGGGGAAAGGGTGATTGAGTTATTCCCACTATCACGCCTCGATCTCTCCTGTCCAGCTTTTATACATCCCCGAGAAGGGAGGTGACCCCGGGTCTGTCCTTTTCCTCCTGACTGTTCACTCGGCATTACGGCCACTTGCGACCCGGGATCTTGGCCCTTCCTGTTCTTCCTACAGCAGCAGCTGGGCCCCAGGAACGGCACCATTTGAGACGGCGGGTTTAGTCGGTAGATGTACGTGCTGTGTCTGTGGCGCAGACAGCCTGTTCCCTCTCTCCTCACGCTCCCCGGGCGCCCCAGCCCCCCGAAACACAATATTGAAATCAGATCCGTGAGCTGCCCGACGCCAACAGCCTCTAAGTGGATACGAGGAAGTCTCACATCTCGCACTCTGAATCAAAAGGGAGAAATAATCCAGCTTAGTGAGACACGCAGAAAACTGAGACGCAAAGAAATCTAGGCCTCTTCTGTCAGCGAACCGAGCCGTGAAAACACAGGAGAAGTCACTGGAGGGAATTTATATATATTAAAATGCTACTTCAGGGAACACACGGACGGAAAGAGCCCGGACAGCGCTGCTGCCCATACGGACAGAGCCCACCAGGGGTCCCAGGCGAACGGGGTGCAAGACCCCGACTCTCTCCGGGTCTCTGAGGGCCTAGGGGCGAGCAAACTGCAGAAGGAAAGGCTGAAGCCCGCAGGGTCGGTCCGAGAGAGCAACATGTCTGTTTCCGTGACACAGAAGTTTCCCGTGACACAGAAGTTTCCCGTGACACAGAAGTTTCCTGTGACACAGAAGTGCCCCGTGACACAGAAGTGCCCCGTGCGACAGGGGAAGGTGGGGAGGCCCAGCCAGTTCTCCAACTGCCGGACGAGTGCAGAGGCCGGCGGCCGCCCTCAGCCCACGCCTCACACAGATATCAATCAAAGCAGATGTGTAAAACGATAAGAATAAAATGAAAATTGGGAAAAGACTGTACAGTGCAGCGCAGACTTGGTTTCCAGCAGAGACGTCCAAAGCGTCATCTAGAAAAGCAACACACACACACGGGACTGCGTGAGAGGAAAAGGCTCCTGCCCGTCAAATCAGCGACGGGGACTCGGCAGAACTGGAGAAAGTAGAATCGACTCATTTCTCCAGTGCAGACTTCCTCTCTGGAGCATCAGAAATGCTCGCAGCTCAGCCAAGAGAAAGAAAAGATCATCAGCGTTTAAATGAGCAAAGTTCAGCGTCTGTGGAGAACAGGGTGCAGACGTCTTGAAAATTTTAAAATAGGGCTTCCCGGGGACCCAGCGGTTCCTCTCCGGGCACCGAGCCCGAGAACACGAGACATTCACCTTTTTTTATTTGTTAATTTCCTGCTGAATCACCGTGAGATACAGTGACAGTCTCAAAGTTGTTCATGATTGGGTTTCAGTCATACAGCTCCGACACCCGGCCCTTCACCAGTGCACATGCCCCATCGCCAGTACCCAAAGTTTTCCTCCTGCCTGCTCCCCACCTCACCCCTGCAGCCTGCCTCTATGGCAGATGCTCTTGTCCTCTCCTCCCCCCACCCCTCCCTCCCTCCCTCCCTCCCTCCCTCCCTCCCTTTTGGGCACTCTGGCTTGCAATAGATACTGAAAGGCTATCGTGTGTATCCCTTTACCTCCTGTCAGCTCTCAGGTCTGTCCAGAGAGATCATTTCCACCTATCATTGTCACAGGGGACCCTCCCCTGCCCTCCCTGCCTTCCCCCACCCCGCCGTGTGTCTGCTCCCTACCAGGGGCCAGTCCTCCTGGCCCTTGTTCCTGCTGTCTTCGGGTATTACTCACATACTGTGTGTTTTTGTTTAAAACATCCCACAGATGAGCGCGGTCATCCCACAGAGACCTTCATTCTTAAGGACACCCGCACACCTGTGCTATTCACAATCGCCAGCCCTGGAAGGAGCCCAGGCACCCACGTACAGACGGGTGGGGGAAGGAACTGAGGTCTCCATGCCCAGTGGAGTACTACTCAGCTCTGAGCAAACCTGCACCTCAGCCAGGATGGGACGGGGGAACAGCACTCGGAGGGAAAAGTCGGAGGGAACCGGAGGCCGGAAGATGTCACTCACGGGGGTGGCAGTATTACATGCCTCACCTCAATGACCAATAACGTTGTAAATAGTTCTTTAACACAAAGTCTTAAAAAGAAAATAAAGAAATAAAGGGAATAGACAATTCCCAGTGGGAAAATCTCCCTGTGTAACTGCCTCCAGAACGGAGACGGAGGCTGCCAGGGTGGGGCGGAGGCTGGGAGGGCCCGGCGGGGCAGTTCTGCAGGGACACTGGCACTCTGGGGCGGGTGCACGAGGCAGTACGTGAGAACAAAGCAGGAGTATTAGTACCGCGGCAAGCCCCGGTACCTCAGTAACAGTTACTTCGAGGTACACGGGCGAGGTACTTAGCAGATCGCTCTCCAAGGAAGGAAACCTCTCGCCACTCTGAGGGGGTGCTCCGCTTTCTGGCTACGGAGAAAGCCAACCCCCTCAGCACGAGGGCAGCCGCATCTCTGCGGGAGGAGAGACGCGTCCGTGAGAAGCGGGCCCGCCCGGCTCCGCTGGTGGGGCGGCAAAAGGACGCATTTATCTTGGGAAACGGAATGTCGTTCCTCAGAACCTGAGTTACCACAGACCCAGCAGCCCCAGCTGCTCAGTGGCGAAGGGTCCGAGCAGACCTTCCCAAAGGCGCGCACGCCGAGGCAGGAGGCAGCGTGACGCTCCACAGCGAGCACGGGAGGGGCTCCGGGTCTGCGGCAGACACGGGAGAGGGTTAGTCACCCGCTTCCTCCCAGTGTTTGCTGAGACTCGCGGTGCGAGGCCTAACAATGCTCCCTCCTGAGTGCTCTCACCAGCCCCTACTCAGACTAGCAGAGAAAGAAGTCCTGGGCCCCAGGGGGCTCCCTCACACAGCCGAGCTCAGGCCGAGCACGTGTCAGGCCCCACTCTGGTCCCTGGCTCCGCAGGGCGCCCCGAGTGCTGGTCTTGTGGCCTGGTGGTCCCCGTGACCAGTGGGCCACGCACCCGGCTTTCAGGCCTGCTCGGCGGCTCTGAGCATCGCTGGGCGAGGCCCTGGGAAGGGTGAGAGGAGGGAGGGGCCTTCAGGGTGGGGGAGAGGAGGCGTCACAAAGGCTGTTTATTAGGCAACAATCCGTGTTACGCGACTGTCTGTGTGAAGTCGTGCACAAGCCCCTGTGCACAGTGAACGCAGTCGAGGTCGGAGAAAGGGAAGGTAGGGGAGAGCGCGGCGGGACGAGCAGGGCGCCCTCAGCCAGGTCTGGGTCCAGAGATGAAAACGCCCCAAGTTCTGTTGCCCAGCGATGCGAGCCCCGTGGCCCTACTCAGCTACAGGGTGAGGCATGGAAGGGAGTCAAATAGATGTTTCTAATCATAATAAAGTGATTAGCACAGCGGGTAGGGCGTCTGCCTTGCACACGGCCAACCCGGGTTCCATTCCTCCACCCCTCTCAGAGAGCCCGGCAAGCTACTGAGAGTATCCCGCCCGCTCGACAGAGCCTGGCACGCTCGGGCAAGCTCCCCGTGGCATATTTGATATGCCACAAATAGTAACAAGTCTCACAATGGAGACGTTACTGGTGCCCGCTCGAGCAAATTGATGAGCAACGGGATGACAGTGCTACAGTGCTACAGTGCTAATCATAATTAAATGAGTGCATTATAATCCAGGCCAACTTTGATCACACACTGCACGTGAATTGTCTTACATTCTGCAGCCAATGAAAAAAATGGCATCGAGGGAAAGAATAAACATCAAAGTACTTGTTTCTAGCAGAAGATGGGAGAAATCCGCTAATTACCAGAATAATGTTCCCTCAACGAGCCTGGCAGTTGGAAGAAATGAACAAAAATTCCTTAAATAACAATTCATGACTGCAAAGGACTGGACTGCAAAGGACACAGCCCCAAACTCTACAAACAATGAAAATCACACTGAATTTCCCGAGAAGTTGCGTTTGGGTCACTGCCCTGACAATCAGGTTCTGGCAGAAGCAAGGTGCAGGGCCCTCACCCTGTGGAGCTGGCCTCAATGTCCAGGTCCAGTTCCCAGCGGAACCTGTCAGCGGGCGGCAATTTGGCCAAAGCGGACAGTGGGTCATTTTGAACAGGGACCCTTACTCCAGCCATTAAGTTCTTCTTGTCTAGACAGTTTGATCTTATTCAGCACTGCACCAAGACAGAAAGAGTACTGACCGAGAGGAACAGCACGAAGCAAAGGAGGCGGGCCCAGAGAGGCCAGAGCTTACGGCCTTTGCCTTGCAGCTGGCCGGCCCAGGTTCAGTGCCCAGCACCACACAGGGTCCTCCCAAGACCCCCAGGAGGGAGCCTTGAGCACAGAGCCAGGAGTAAGTCCCGGGCGGTGCTGGGTGTGGCCCACCCGCCTGCCCCTCAAAAAAAGAAGAAGAAAAGGCAGCTAACACGGAGGCCGGCGTGGGGCGGGAGCTCCTCAGACCGGCCTTCCGTCTGTTTCTGGAACACAAACGCCAGGGAACGTTTCTCTTCCTTCAAAATCAGTCTTGCTGCGTCAGAACCTGAGTTTCAGGTGCACTTCACTGAGGAGCCGCGTCTCTCTCGGGTCTGCAGCTGGCTACTCTGCACCCCACACGGGCCACGGGCCACGGGCCGTGTCCTGACTGCATCTGTGGGCACTGCCCGTTCCCCTGAAAAGCCCAGTTTAACCCTTCACTACACCATCCCTCACCCCCTGGCCCGCCTCCCCTCCCCGTCCCCCTTCCTCTAGATAACTACTGACGGACTCATTGTTTAGAAGCTTCTGTCCATCCCGGTCATTCACTTGCTCCGTTTCTCTCACTGCGTCCGAGGGGCCTCACACCGACTGTGTTTCTCTCCGACTCGCTTCTCCTTGCCAGGGCAGCATCTCAGTATTTATGCAGCTGGTAGCACTTCACTGTGTCGATAAAGCCAGATTTATCCAGCCATCGGGGAACACATCACTCCCAGCCCTCGGCTACGGAAGTTACGATATAATACATCGAATTCTCGTGGAACTGGACAAGAGAAATAGCAAAGTCGCCTGATGGTTATGTGGATTCTAGTGAACTGACTGCAAGTTCTGACGTCTCTAAATAATCGCGTTAGCCGCTAGAAATGGAGAAATGGCACTGACTCTCTGTACCTCAGCCTGGATGCAAACAGTCGCGTTAAATATGTCGACTTATTTCATACGTGACGCTGATGGTGATGAAATAAAACAGCCTCCGCGTGACTCTTCACGACAGAGCCTGAGGAGAATCCGGCCCCACTGAGGCCTCAAGGAGCCCTTAGGATCCCTGGAACCACATCAAGTTCATCACTGAGCTTTATCCCCACGTGTCAGGGCCTTTGGCAGGTAAGGAGTTAGTGGATCTAAAGACTCAGGTGTGACTGGGGAAATATCCCTTTTCCTGTGATTTCTCACTTCTGTTGGACTTTCAGCCAGGTTCACTGCACGAGTAGCTTACAAATTCAGAGAAAATAACCCCCATCCTATGCTGTCGAGCCCCCCGCCGAGAAGAAACGGGCCGTCCTGGGGTGTGGCATGGTGTGGCATTGTGTGTGCCAGTCCACACCGGTACGACAGCTTTAGGAAAATCATCCTTTTCGCTCTCAGAATAGTTTCAGGCCTAACTCGGTGTTTGTCTTTCTTGAGGAATGGGAAACGGGGTTTCCCGGCTGGAGGCCCCGTGAGCCTCCCTGGGCTGGGGGGGGGGGGGGCAGCGACCTCTCAGCTGCGCCCAGGGGCTGCACACAGCAAGGGGGGCCTCCAGGAGGAAGCCCCCGGCCCGAGGGCCTCCCTCGCTCCCGCTCTGAAGCATCGCTCAGGGCCACTATCCTCCTCAGTGATGGGGGCAGCAGCGGCCGGCCGGGGAGCCAGGCCTCGCTTCACCCATCCCGGGGCCCGCTCAGGGGCCCACACCCGCTCTTCTCACATCTCCAGTTTCAGACCGTAACGCTGCCCTTCGAGGGGGGCGGAAGAACCAGAAGCAAACACCGGCTGTGAGCCCTCGGCAGGGGGTGACTTGAGGGACGGTGCGGGCAGCAGGGATGGCCGCGGCAGCCCGAGAGGGCACGTCCCAGGGCCAGCGACCAGAGCAGCCCCTGCTGCACGCTGGGCACTGACCGGGCACTCTCACGGGCCAGTGCTCTCGGACTGTCTGCGCTGATCCGCCCGACTCTGCTTCCTGTCACGTCTTCTCCAAAAGTATGTCCCTGATTCACGCTACTCAAGGCAACATTCGCATGAGTGGACAGAGACAGAGAGAGGGACAGAGACAGAGACAGAGGGACAGAGGCAGAGACAGACAGAGGGACAGAGGCAGACAGAGGGACAGAGACAGACAGAGGGACAGAGGCAGACAGAGGGACAGAGACAGACAGAGGGACAGAGGCAGACAGAGGGACAGAGACAGACAGAGGGACAGAGGCAGACAGAGGGACAGGCTCTAGTCAGATGGAGAATGGGCCTAGGGGACTGGTTAGGGTTCCGTGCACTGGAGAGGGCACGGCAGCAGGACAGCGGGAGGGCATTGCCTTGCACACAGCCGACCCGGGTCCCCTCCCCAGCACCCCGTAGGTCCCTGTGCCCCGCCAGGGGTGATCCCTGAGCGCAGAGTCAGGGGGAAATCCTGAGCACCACTGAGTGTGACCCCAAACCCCAAACCAAACCCAATGCAGCAGAACCCCCGTGCACGAAGGAAAGGGGAGATGCCGGTTCCCCGGAGACAGCGGCGTGCCGGGCTCTTCTGCACCAAGGGGCCGGCAAGGCAGGGGGCCGGGGGCCCTTCCTCGGGGCTTCTCCCCCGACTGTGCAGGTGAGCTGAGCATGGCCAGTGGCCGCGTCTTTCCCACGCACAGTGAGGACTGGGCTGAGATACGCAGGCGCAGCTTCCCAGGCCACAGGGAGCCCGGAGACTCCCCAGCTGCTCTCCCTCACCCCGCAGCCCCCCGCGGAGTGCTCCCTCTCCCCTCCTCCTCACTCTCTCCTGCAGGATCCCTCGGAGTGCTCCCTCTCCCCGTGCTCCCTCTGGCAGCACCTTGTGGGAGTGCTCCCTCTCCCCGTGCTCCCTCTGGCAGCACCCTCCAGGAATGCTCCCTCTCCTCTCCCCTCCCCCGCTCTTCCTCCAGCCCTGCCCTGCCGGAATCCTCCCTCTCCCCTCCCCCACCGCACCATTTCTCGGGAGTGCTCCCTCTCCCCTCCTCCCCACTCTCCCTCCTGCAGGGTTCCTTGGGAGTGCTCCCTCTCCCCTCCCTGCCCCCGCCCCCCCACTCCAGCATTCGAGGGGGCCGGGGAGTCTGGGGCCCCCCCTGCCAAAGGCCTCGGGGCAGGTGGTCCTGGGGCTGGAGCAGCCCAGGGGGTGACACAGCATGGGGCGGGGGGCAGTCAAAGCAGCCCAGAAGCTTCCCACAGGCTCCGGCTGTACAACCGCCCCCACCCCGGCCTGCCCGCTCTGGAACGCGGCTCCCGTAAGGCTGGGGGTGGGCGGCTGCCCAGTGGGACCCGGAGACAGTGCTCAGTCCCCGCGCACTGCAGGTCTGAAGCCACCACCGGACGCCGTGGACACACGTGAAGCCGCCCTGGCGCCCGTGGAGGGGACTGTGTGTCCAGACCCGCTGGGCCCCTTCCCTGCAGACCCTGACGCGGCCCAGTGCTGGGGGCCACCACGGCCCCACACCCACCTCCCGGCGCCTGTTGGCCCCTTTCCTGGGGTTGGGGCAGGCCCTGCTCTTCCCCTGGCTTTGTTCTTCTGGAGTTTCGTCTGGTGACAGTGACTGGGGCCCCCAACCCCCTGCTCGGCCTGGGCGGGAGAAACACCCCCGGGCGCCCTGGCGTCCCATGCGTGCCCCCCTGCTCCGTTTCCGTGAACCCCGGGCCCCGCGAGTGAGGGCCCACGGGAAGGTGCTGGCCCTCCTGGCCTGAGCCTAGATCTGGGCCGGCGGGCAGCCCTGTCCCTCGGGCTGGGGGCCGCTCGCCCCAGACTCAAGTCCGCACGGCTGAACGATGCTTGTGGGGGCAGCCGCGGCAGCCACTGGCTCTGGGGTGGCTCCGTCTTCCAAAAGCCGCGTCTCGAGTTCAACTGTAACCTGCATCGGCTCAGCTGCTCTCACTCTGCCGACGGGCTGTGAACCGTCCGAGGGCATCCACAGCCCCACAGAAGTGACACATGGAGCTGGGGAAGGAGCGGGACCCGGGCCTGACGGCCGCCGGGGCTGTGGGGCTCCCAGAGTGACCGTGGGTGGGCCTGGTGCGGCTGGGCTGGCTGGACGAGGGGCCGACGGCTCCGTGAGTGACCTGTGGCCACAGGGCGTGAGGCGCGAGCTCCTGGACCCATGTGCAGTGTCCCCGTGGGTGAGTGCAGGGCACAGCCCAGGCCCGGTGCCGTCTGGCTTGGACCCTGGCTGGGTGCAGGCAGAGAGGGAAACTGAGGACAGGGCTGGGGCTGAGCCGTGGTCTGCACCAGCTCCCCCGCCCCATTTTCCAATTATTTTAAAATGAAAGAACTGTGATTTACAAAGTTGTTGATAACTGAACTGCAGACAGGTGATACTTTAATACCAATCCCCCTCCAGTGCCAACTTCCCTCCCCTAGGTCCCCACGCTCCCTCCCACCCCAAGCTCGCCCCTCAGGCCTGTCAGCCCGACAGGCACACGCCAGAGCTCTCCGTGGTCGCACCCAGACCCCCTGCCTCCAGTCCTGCGGAGAGAGGTTCGAAACGTCTGATGCTTCACCCACGGAAACAGCACAGTCACGACGGGGAGCAACAACCATGAGGCCTGGATTTTTTTTTTTCCTTTTTTAGGTCACAGCCAGTGATGCTCAGGGGTGACTCCTGGTTCTGCACTCAGGAGTGAGTGACTCCCGCTGGTGCACGAGGGGACCCTCTGGGATGACGGGGATGGAGCGTGGCTCAGCCGTGTGCGAACACCTGACTCCCCTCCTCGAACCCCTACTGCTCCCGCCCAGGCCTGGGCTTTCAAGAGAAACTGTTTCGAGTTTTTTTTTTTTTTTTTTTTTTTTTTGCTTTTTGGGTCACACCCGGCGATGCACAGGGGTCACTCCTGGCTCTGCACTGAGGAATCACTCCTGGTGGTGCTCAGGGGACCCTATGGGATGCTGGGAATCGAACCCGGGTGGGCCGCGTGCAAGGCAAACGCCCTCCCCGCTATGCTATCGCTCCAGCCCCCTGACTGCATTTTCAAAGGCAGACAGAACCAAGGTCACGCGTTGGTTTTCACAAAACCCAGTGAATGAGTCCTTACAGCCAGTCCTTGGGGGTCTGCTGCCTTCAGTGTAGCATAAGCCCCCCAGAGGTTCTCCCCTCCACTCGCCCTGCTGGGTTCTGTTCGCTGTGTTTGAGGCTACACCCGGCGGGGCTCAGGGCTTCCTCCTGGCCCCGCGTTCAGGACTCTCTCCTGAAGGGGGGCGGGGATCAAGGCTGGGTTGGCCGTGTGCAAGATAAGCGTCCCACCCACGGCCCTGCCGCTCAGGGCCCTCCCTTCACACGGAGGGGGGTGAACCCCCAGTGTTCCCGGGCCTCGCTGTTTGGGAAGGAAGCGTCCCAAGGGAAGGAATCCCCCCAGACGAGGAAATCAAGGAAACCAGAAGGGCAGTGAGCACTTCTGTCCCGCAAACAACCAACAGGAGTAAAACCCTTTGTCCGGCCGAGACAAGGTCCTCCTCTCCACACCAGGAGCCGTTCTCCGGCCCCGCCAACCCCACCAGTGTTTGTGGGGGCCGTGTGTGGGGGCCAGGCCAGCTGGCCACACAGCTGCCGTCTGCACCCGCCTCGGGGTGCCCCTCAGCCCGCAAACACGGGCCCGGCCCCCAGAGCAGCAGAGCGGGGGCCGTGCTGCGTGGCCCAAGGCCAGACTGTCCCGCTGTCTCTGTTCCCCGATGAGGTCAGCATCCCCGAGGACACGTGGATCTCGGTGAGTCAGCGAGGCAGGTGCTGCCCCGTGCCTGCTCGGCAAAGGTCAGGGGCCTTCCCGGGGCCCACGGGCGCAGAAGCCGCTGGGAAGCAGAAAGCTCCCAGATACAGACAGCTGCGGCCTGGCCCCGGCCCCAGAGGGCCGGACTCTGGGCTCCAACTCCTGCCTCCTGAGTCTGCGAGGCAGGACAGGCCTGCAGGCCGCTGGCACCCGGAGTCCGGCTACCTGCCACGGGTTCGAGAACTGGCGCCAGCTGCCACTCGATCATCACCCCGCATGCGTGCTCGCCACGCAGACAGCAGGCAGGGGCACACCCAGCGGGCAGGAGGGGAGTCACGTGGCCGCCGGCACTGGCCAGTGGCGGCAGAAGGTTCTGGTCACTGCTGAGTCGAGCCCGAGTAGACACGCGGGTGGTGTGCGTGGGAATCCCATCAAGCTTTTAATTTTGCTCGATGTTAATTATTCCGTTTAGATAGTGAGAGGTGGCACGGGCTTCCCCACTGGGGAACTCAGCCCCGGGCCCCCAGCTTTCGCTCCGTGGCCTCCGGGGCAAGGGCGGCCTGGCATGTCTCGCGGCGACTCTGGCGGAGCAGCTGCAGGAGGATGCAGGGAGTGTCGGCACTCACGTGGACACTCGCCACTCCCGCTCACACGCTCCACTCCACAAAGGCGGCGCCAGGCCCGGCCTCGTCTCGGCTTCCTGTTTCTTCCCTCTGCCTGTCACCCCGAGGCTCTTCGAGCTCGGCCCGACGTGAGCTAATCAATAGTGGAAATTCAACCTTTCGTTTTATCCATCTTGGCGAGCACTGTGGCTGATGCAGTGGTGGCCGACGAGTGGTCCACGAAGCTAAGCAGGCCAAGACATGTCACAGAATACACGCGTGTCTTCTGATTCTGGGCTCTTCTACTCGAGATCCACAAAGGCCACCAGGAAGAGGCGCATGGACTTGAGGCAGACAACTGCGCATCAAGCACGGGGCTCTTAACAGGCTCGCTGTGGGCCACGGAGAGCAGACACGGAAGCAGAGAGCAGACACAGGCCCACGGATGGCAGACACGGAACCACAGAGAGCAGAGAGGGAACCACGGGGAGCAGACACAGAACTATGGAGAGCAGACAGGGTACCACGGAGAGCAGACACAGAACTATGGAGAGTAATCACAGGACCACGGGGAGCAGACAGGGAACCACGGAGAGCCGACACCACGGAGAGCAGACACGGAACCACAAACAGCAGACACGGAACCATGGGGAGCAGACACGGAACCACAGAGCAGACAGGGAACCATGGGGAGTAGACACGGAACCACAGAGAGCAGAGAGGGAACCACGGAGAGCAGACACAGAACTATGGAGAGTAATCACAGGACCATGGGGAGCAGACAGGGAACCATGGGGAGCAGACACGGAACCACAGACAGCAGACACGGAACCACGGAGAGCAGACACGGAACCACGGAGAGCAGACACGGAACCACGGAGAGCAGACACGGAACCACGGAGAGCAGACACGGAACCACAGACAGCAGACACGGAACCACAAACAGCAGACACGGAACCATGGGGAGCAGACACGGAACCACAGACAGCAGACACGGAACCACAGAGGGCAGACACGGAACCACAGACAGCAGACACGGAACCATGGGGAGCAGACACGGAACCACGGAGAGCAGACACCACGCAGCAGCATGACAGGCTCTTACAAGGTCACTGTCTGAATCCTGGAGAAAGTGACAGAGTGACTCCTGGGCTCAGAGTCCCGGGGGAGGCGCGCAGGGTTCCGTGCCGGGGGGCTCCCGGGGCCCGTTGGAAGCGGAGGTTGGCCAAGATCACGCACACGGAGAGCCCCTCACTAAACTGTTGCCCCGAGTGCCGTCCCCGGGGTGGACTCCAGGGGCGTGTCCCAGGCCAGGTCGTCCTGGAGGCCACTCGCAAGGGGCTGTCCGGAGGGGACTGTCAAGGTGGGCGGTTTGTGACTGGGCCCCTGGATTCGCACCCGTCTGTCTCCTGGTTCCAGTGCTCGAGCGGCCTCCGTACACCTGTCCTTTCCGGCCAGGGACCTGGGCCGGGTCAGTGCGGGGGCTGGGAGGCCAAGGCCACTCTCCGAGCCGGCCCGGCAAGCTGAGACTACTGCAGGGAAGGTGGAAACGACGCTCGAGCACTTGAGAAAATAGCTCCCAATTTCCCACTAGGAGAGAAGGGCTGGACTCAGGCTGCCCCTGCGGGAAGGGGCCGGCCCCCGAGAGCAGGCACCCCTCTCCTGGCCTCGCTCCTCCCCGGAGTGACCCGCACCCCTTCCCCAGGGCCAGCCGACACATGTGGAGTCCGGGGTGCTCACGGGGTCCTGCCACCCCAGAGGGGGTGCTTGTGACGGGGTGAACTGTACCTGCCCCCCCACCCAGTCTTAATCCCTGGGGCTTGGCCTGGGGTCTTTATTGGGAAACAGTCTCAAGACAAGGTGCTATGGGTTGGTGGGCCCTCCCCAGGACGGGGGTCCCCGGAGAGGAAAGGTGACCCAAGGGCACAGAGAGAAGATGGTCGCACGCACCGAGGCGGGTGCCAGCCACGCTCCTGCCGAGGGCAGAGCCCAGCATACGCACGAGACCCCGGAGCCCGCAAGCCAGCCGCCGGGGGCTCCTGCAGGGGCGCGGAGGGGGCCGGGCTGACCCTGCAGCCCCCAGGGTGTCTGCCGGCTCCTGAAGATGCACCCAGAGCGCGGGCGTCTCACCTCCTCTCCCAGCGGGCGTCTCACCTCCTCTCCCAGCGGGCGTCTCACCTCCTCTCCCAGCGGGCGTCTCACCTCCTCTCCCAGTCGCGTCTTATTCGGGGTGGGGGGGGCACCCAGCAGTGCCCAGGGCTTCCCCTGGCTGTGCACTCAGGGACCAGCCGTGGAGTGGCTCGAGGCCACACGGGGTGCTGGGGACTGAACCCGCCTCGGCGCTGGCCGGGCACGCGCTCCACCCACTAGTCGCCCGGGTTCCTAACGCTTCTTTTCATAAATTAAAGAAGGTGACTTATAAAGCCGCGGACGGCTGAGTTTGAGGCTTCTAATAACTCCATACCAACCCCACCCCCGGGCTAGCTTCCCTCCCAGACTCCCCAGATTTCACCCCGTGCCCCCCAAGGCTGATCCCCTCCGCCCGTCAGCGCAACAGGCACGTTACAGACTGCGGTGGTCGCTGCTCGGTGCTCGGTGCTCCTCTGCTGGGGGTGTGTCTGGGCCACGAGGCTGCACCACTCCCCTATTGCCAGGGTAAAGGGGGCCCCGCCGCCCGTTCCCTCCTTCCTGTTCTCTCCGTCCCCCTGGATCCTTCTCTCCATCCGTCTCTCTAAACACTGAGCCAACACCACCCAGTACTCTACACACCACAGGGAAGCTTCTGGGTCTGTGTCCTGACCGCTGCCCGGTCAGTAAGCAGGGTCAGTGTCGCCGTCCACGATTCCGACGCCCACAGCCACTGCGCCTTCAAGGTGCCGGAAGGCCCCGGACCCCTCGGCACCAGCTCTCGGTGTTTCCCACCCCAATCCCGGTGTTGATTGGATTCGACACCAACAGCGCCAACTCCCTTCCCCGCTTACATACAGCACATCCCGACGTACAACTCAGGACCGGGAAGTCGGGTGTTCTTCCCTGCCTGTAAACCTTAAGGTGAGGGACAGCCGTGCCTGAAGTTTAAAAGCTACTAAAACTGCAGTTGTCTGCACACATTTCTCTAGAGCTTAATGGCCTGGACGAATAGTTACCCATGAACCTCTGCGCCTCATGCAAATTAGTGTCCCCACATGTTCTAAAAGTCACACACCAGATACAGGCTGAAGAATTACTGAACCGATGGTATGCCTTTCAAATCTCTTCTTGAAAAAAAATTTATTTTGATTTGGAGGTCACACCAGATGATGTTCAGGGGTTACTCCTGGCTTTGCACTCAGGAATCATTCTTTGTGGTGTTTGGGGACCATATGGGACGTGGGTTCAAATCTCTCTAGACCTACCACAGGCAAAGGAAGTAGGAGAAGCAAAGAACAAAAAGATTTTCTGTTTGAACCATTTGCAGGATTGAAAAGTTGACTTTTAGTGTTTTAATCACTCGTGGGATTATAAAAGTTTGTTTTGGGGTCTGGGGGCTATATTCAGTGATGCTCAGGACTAACTCCGGGCTTCGCACTCGGGGATCACTCCTGGCGGTGCTCAGGGGACCTAATGGGATGCCGGGGATGGAACCCGGGTCGGCTACACGCCAGGCTGGTGCCCTCCCACTACACTATCACTCTGGCTCTGCCAGCCCCATTTTTTTTTTTTTCATTTTAGTACCAGCAGGTGTGCAGGTAGAAAAACTACCAGGAAATTGATTTGTTTAATAATTTTTAAATTTTATTTTAACTCTCCTCTTACAAGGTGTTTATCTGAAATAACTGCTAATTATAGTTTGCTGTAGGTTGACTTTAGGTAGGCCTTGACTATAAAAGAAAGATCCCGGAGAACCTGGCAAGGTACCGAGAACATCCTGCCTGCACGGCAGAGCCTGGCAAACTCTCCGTGGCGTATTGATATGCAAAATACAGTAACAATGACGGGTCTCATTCCCCTGACCCTGAAAGAGCCTCCAATGTGGCACCGCTGGGAAGAACGAGTAAAGAGAGGCTGCTAAAATCTCAGGGCTAGGACGAATGGAGACATTACTGGCGCCCGCTCGAGCAAATCAATGATCAATGGGATGACAGTGATACAGTGATACAATTACTAAAATGATTAAATGTAAAATAAATGCAGAATCTTTAGTTTGCCTTGTATGCCTGCAAGGCTGCGTTTCCTGGCTTTTTCTTTAAAGCACCTCACGGCACACAGCCTGGTACCTCATAGTACATGGCCTGGTGTTCTCCTGCCCACAGATTTCACCAGCCTGTGCGAGTAGGTGTTGCAGTGGGCAGTCAGTCGCCACAGTGACTCTTGATAAGACATAAAAAACGTCAGATAGGGCTGAAGGGCTGGAGCGATAGCACAGCGGCAGGGCATTTGCCTTTTACACAGCCGACCCATGTTCGATTCCTCCGCCCCTCTCGGAGAGCCCGGCAAGCTACCGAGAGTATCATGCCCGCACGGCAGAGCCTGGCAAGCTCCCCGTGGCGTATTGGATATGCCAAAAACAGTAACAATAAGTCTCACAATGAGAGACGTTACTGGTGCCCGCTCCAACAAATTGATGAGCAACAGGATGACAGTGACAGACCCAAGGAAAACAGAGCCACAGCCGGCCCCAAAGGTGCCACCACGGAGCCCGCTGGTGTGGAAGCAGCAGATCCCTCCCCTGTCTCAGATGTGCTTTCGCTCCCAGATCAAATTAGAGTCGAGTTTCCACAGGTGAAAACAGTTTCTCAGCAGGAAAATGGCAAACGTTTTCACATCCACTTCAAAACACGTACTGCAGTTTTGGAGTCCTGCACCGTCTTTCCTCATAGGCTTAACCCAGCAATAACGCTTATTAGCTGACATTTCAAGACAGATTTGTTTTAAAAACGAAGACAGTCGCATCTCTGAGCCGGAAGCTGGCGGCGTCCCCGCTGGCCGGGTGACAGCTCCCTGGGGGTCTGTGCAGAATGTGCCCACGAGAGACCAAGTGCTGCTTGGACTCCAGACGGGGGAAACGTGGAGAACACAGTCTCCCCGCGCTGGCGTGTCCGTTACGGGCCGGGAGGCCAGGAGACGGCGGTGTCCCTCTCCCCCCACACGAGCCCCTGCCAGTCACGGTCCAGCACTGCCGTGTCTGGGGCCGAGGGGGTTTGGCCAGGGACGCGGCCGACCCTCGGGCACACGGGTCCCACAGAATGCCCTCTTCCTCCGAGGGGCGCGAGCACCCGTCCAGCCGGGAGCCCTCCACTCGCTCTTGCTTCTCCTTCCCAACTGTTTCTACTCGACGGTTCTAACCAGGACCTTCGAAGCTCTGGGCTTTGGCGAGCACAGGGGGAGAGCACAGCCCGGGGGGGTCTTGCCCACACCAGGCTTCCCCCTGGAGGCTGGGGACTGTGGGGGCCAGGGACAAGCAATTCAAGGGTCACTGTTGCTATTTCCCAACTTTCCAATAGAAATGGAACATAGGTATGGAGCCTAAAAATAGGAGTTTTTTAGCACAGCAAATTACAGTTAGAATGATCAGTCCTTAAAATAAATCGCAATGCAGTCATCTCTGATGACTAACAGGCACCTTTAAACTTTTCTTTGGGGTTTTCTTTCTTTTTTTTTTTTTTTTTTGCTTTTTGGGTCACCCCCGGCGATGCACAGGGGTTACTCCTGGTTCTACACTCAGGAATTACTCCTGGCGGTGCTCAGGGGACCCTATGGGATGCTGGGATTCGAATCCAGGTCGGCCACGTGCAAGGCAAACGCCCTCCCCGCTGTGCTATCACTCCAGTCCTCTTTGGGGTTTTCTAAGATACCATGTAAACGGTGAGTCACTGGCCTGGCCCAAAGTCTTAAGGTCGCTCCTTAGGTGGGAGGAGATACATGTGAGGGCCGGTCACTGGCAACGGGGAACACGAGACGGGTCCGGGTGCGCGCCACGGCCCCCCAGAGAGCCGAGACTTCCTGAGAAACGTCCAGCAGAAAGTCTGAGGGCCCAGGAGGCCAGGAGCAGGGCCCTGTGTCCGCCTGGAACGGGAGCTGACTGCCGCCTCGGCCTCGGACGAGTCTCTGGTCCGAATCTGGCCCCGCGTCAGTGCGGAGAGGGAGCTGGGAGCAAGTGGCTCCGGAGGCGGGAGCTCGCGTGTGGTCAGACGGTCTCTGAATTATGAGCCATAATAATTGCGAGCAGGCAGGGACGGTCTCGGGAGAGAGGGGGAATCAATACCCTCCGAGTTCTACGGTCATCAGTGCCCTAATGAAATTACTCACCAGCTCACTCTCGCGGGTCTGGCCCGACCCACGTCAGGGCCCTCCTTCGGGCTGACGCTGGTCAGATGTGGCCACACAGCGTACAGGCCGGAGGCAGTGGACCAGACCGATGGCGGCCCAGGGCGGGGGTGCTTGCCTTGCGTGCAGCCAGCCCAGGTTCGAGCCCCGGCACTGCCCATGACCCCTGAGTCCCTCCAGGGGTGCTCCCTGAGCACAGAGCCAGGAGGAAGCCCCGAGCACCACCGGCCGTGGCCCTCTGCCCCGCCCAAGCCGAAGAAGAACGACCTGCAGCCCAGGGAAGGGGGAAGGTGTCTCCGGCTGACTCACGCCCGGGCTGGTGACGGGGTCAGTGCTCCAGGGCTGTATTCGGGGGGTCACCTGCTAACCAGGGGGATGTAGGGTGGGGGCGGTCGAGGGGGACGGACAATAACCAAGACTCAACGGGTTACTCGGCACTTGACCGGGTGCCGCTCCCAGGCACGGCCTTGAACCAGGAGTCGGAGAAGCGACCCCCACGGGGTCTCCTGAGCGGGGCCGCGAGCCCCTTCCCCAGCCAGGCTGGCAGACTCCCCGCAGCTGGGGCGGCAAAGCAATGGGCACGCCGGCAGCGCCCTCCAGCCTCGGGGCCGTGGCGGGCGGCCCTGAGCCCCCGAGAAGCACTGCCGTCACGCCTCACCCCTGGACCGGTCTCTGGGCACCTCCCGCCTGCCTCTGCACAGGTGGGGCCACTCGGGGAGGGGGGGGCCGAGGAGGGCGGGGGGCACAGCATCGCCCCCACTCAGAGAGGTGCCTGTCACTGCCCAGCCCCCGCTCCCCCGCCCCCGCGGGCTCAGGCTGGCCCTCCTGGGCACCACGGCTGCTGGAGAGAAAGGCCAGTCCTGGAGCCCGGGTACTGGGCGGGACTCACACTCAGACCCGTCTGCCCAAGGCCCAGAGGCAAGGCCCAGCGGCCACTTTCCGGCCGCCCGTTCTCCGCCCTGCGCACACGTCTCCATCCCCGATGTCCTTGCCACAGGTCCGAATGACTTCCTCGGCATGAACATCGTAAAAGCCCCGGGTGAGCGCGACGTCCTACACGCCCCCTAAATAGCAGTAGAACGCCAGGCAGGACACGGCCACGCCGGGCTCTTCCTACCAAGTCTCAGAGCGTGTGGGGAGGGAAGTGCAGCGCGGCTGACCGGCAGCGTGGCGGGGGCCTGGGCTCTCTCGCTCATCTGTCCACTGTGCGGGATCAGCTAGGAGCCACAGGCCCCCCAGAAGGAGTCTGGGCGGGTGGCTGGGAGGGAAACGGGGCTGGGGCCACATAGTCGCCCTGAGTGAAGCCACGGCCGGGAGCCGCCTGGGTCTCGAGGGCGCCCCCCGCAGGCTGCAGGGAGCCACAGCCGTGTGCTGGACCCTCCTCTGTGCAGGCGCGACTCCGCTCCCTCAGCTCTGCGGCTGGCCGGGCTGCCGTGCCTCCAGAGCCGCACGCTTGGACGGCGCTGGACGGGCGGACAAGGGCAGCCAGAGGAGACCGCGCGGCCAGGCCTTCCCGGGCCTGCACTGCAGCCGCCGGCCAACCAGGCAGCTCTGGCGGGAAGAGGAAACCGGGCAGCGCACGGGGGGGTCTCGGGTACACTCCAGCCCCCGCGGGGGCCGGGAGGAGGCAGGATGATGGCCTCCGCCGACCGACCTGAGCCCGGGCGAGGGGCTGCGCTGGAGGGAGGCGGCCCAGCCAGCCCAGCCCTGGGCCCCAGGGCCACCCCACCTGCTGCCCCGAGAACGGTGCCTCAGTGTCCACTCTGCCCCCCCACACACACACACAGCGAGGGGCTGTCGCCCCGAGGAGGAGGGCGTGAGTCCACACGAGGGGGGCCGCAGGGCACCTGCCAAGCAGTGAGGGGGTTTCATGCCCCGGCAGCTCTGTTAGACGCCCGGGCCCAAGAGGTGGGCTCCAGGGTCCCTGAGTCCCAACTGTGCCCCCGCTGGGCACCGCGGCTGCCGGTCCCTCGAGGCCCTGAGTTCAGACTGCCCTCGGGCATCCAGAGGGAAAGTGGCCGAGAAGCAGGACCGGGGACGGACGAGAGGAAGCCGCCCGTGTTCCTGGCCTCTGGACCGTCCGCAGAGCTGTCGGTGGACTCGGGGTTGGGGGCACGTCTGGACAGAGTGCTCTCAGGGGCCCGCCCCCACAGGCGGCCGCCCAGGTCCTCTCGGACGAGCCCTGCGCCCGCCTCTGAACACATTCAAGATCCGGCCACCCCCCAGGTCAGCCACGCAACCACCACCTCACTTCCGGCTGCGGCCGCGCTCTTGGCTGCCCCGGCCTGGCCTCGTGGCCTCTCACCAACCCGGTGCAGGCAGCAGGCGGTCACTGCCCCCATCTTACAGGTGGGAACACTGAGAATCAGCAGCAGCACCAGGAACCATGAACTGAGACGCCCTCACAGCCTCCCCTCCTGACCCTGCCGTGGCCTTGGCCCTCCAAGCCCACCCCAGCCACTGCCAGGACCCTCGGGCGACCCCCCGCCACCGCCCGCCGACATCAAAAGGGGCCCCCCAGGCACTAAAGGAACTTCAGCCGAGCAGTGGGTCACAGGCACGAGCTCGCGGAGACCCTCCCAGAGCCCTTCCGGGGACCCAGGAATCCGCCACCACTCGGAACCCAGAGCTGCTCCTCCCCATCAGTCATTTCTCGTGTCTTCTGTGGAGCAGGACGTGGCGTCGCGTTCCAGCCTCCCTCTCCGCTGGGACAACCAGGATGTAACTGAGCGTGCCGGGAGACAGTCGTGCTTGGAGACTCTAGGCATGACCCCCCCCCCCCGCCGAAAGTGCCTCCCTCCAGTGAGACTTAACAGACCGCTAATAACCCAAACCCGCCTTAGAGGCGACTCGGTGCTGATGGGCTCAGCGAGACCCTCAGCTACGCTTCAGGGTTCAGGGCCACAGAAACATCTCGTGTTCTATTCGACAGGAACCTCGCTCTGGGCACGGAAGGACGGGGGGCCCCAGGGCTCGGCTGGGCCAGGCACGGAGCCCACCTCTGTCTTGCAGCTGCCATCGAAGGGGAGACACAACACAGCCCAGCGTGCGGGGGGCCGGGGCCAGGTCGCACAGACCCAGGGGCACGGCCCTGCTCTGGCACCCACCAGCTCGGAGACTGCCCGGCCCTCCGCAGCCCGGGGACAACTCTTCAAAGCACCTGGCTGGAAAGCGGGACCGACGCGGAGAGCGAGTCTCGGCTGAAAGCCCCGGGCGTGTCCTCCACTGCTCTGGGAGACAGCCGCTGGGGACCCGCCGGGCATGCTGTCGGGCGAGGCGCTCCACACTGCCTGCCTCGGCCGCCTGGGCTGGGAGCTGGGTCCCGGGGCTGAAGGCGTGGGTGCGCGCCCCCCGGGGGGCGGTGTCCCCTGGGCAGGGACGCCCGGCCAGGCTGGGCATCATTACCGCCCTCCTCCGGAACAGGGCGCTGGCCGGCCCCGGGGGATGCTCTGGAAGGGCTCGGTAATATTTTCCTCCTAATTACCGAAGCAACGGATCTGCATGGGGCGAATCTCGTCCCCGGGAGGGTGAGGTCACGTGGCCGGGCCCCACGACGCTCTGTTCTGACAGTCTGATGCTCCAGGTCCGGGAAAAACAGCCGCCCCCGGCCGCCCCCGGCCGCCCGCGTCCCCTCCAGATGCCGTGCAGACGCCCAGACTCCCTCCCACGCCCCCCCAGAGGGGGAGGTGGGGCCCAGGGTGCCCGGAGCTCGGTTCAAGAGCCCGGCTGAGCCCAGGGAGGCCGCAGTCCCCTCACAGAGCCGTCCCCGGCGGAATGAGGGAGTGACAGGGACTCGGGCCTCTCCCGTGGGCTCATGACCTCCTGGAAGCGTCCTGCGATCCCCTTGCCTCCCTTTGTCCGAGGAAGAGCCTGGCCACTCGGGGTCACGAGTCAGGGCCGTAACAGTGGACACAGGTTCTCTGGGGCCTGGCGCTTCAGGGCCCCTCTGCGGTGTGACAGGGCCGGGCGGGGCGGGTCTGGCGGCGAGGCACCCGCACGAGCAGTGCCCACTGCTCAGGGCCAGCTGGTCTCGGGGCGGGGACACACGGGCCGGGTCAGGTGTGGGGCCCCTCTGAGCCCCGTTCCAGTGTGCTGGGAGGGTCCCAACAGCTCAGCCTGGCGTCCACTGCGTGTCCCCCACCCCGGGGGAGCCTCGAGCACTCAGCCGACCCCGGGAGGGGAGCCGAGCCCCGCACCCGAGCCCGAGGCCGAGCCACGCCGCTCCTGCCTCCTGGCTGCTCTGGGCGGAACCCCCCCGGCTCTGGCCTCGCCCAGCACCACCTCCTGGGGGCGCCCTCCCCGGCATCCCGGAACCCTCCCGTCGCCGAGGTGTCTGCCATCAGGCACGGGGCAAGGGGCTCCCACCCGTCTCGGCCTCTGCCCCAGGGAGCCTCTCTGCCTCCGCAGCCTGCAGCCTCTCTTCACGCGGGGCAGAGGCCTGGCCGGGTGCAGGGCGCCTGCAGAGGAGGCTCACCTGGTGCCGTCCTCAGAGGGAGGCCTGGCGCTCCTCGCAGTCCAGTGCTCAGGCGGAGCTGCCTCGGGGGGGCGACGTCCTGGTCCCCCACGGGGCTGCGGCAGGTGGGGCCGCCTCTGCTCCCGGTGCTTCCTCAGCCTGGGGCCAGGCCAGGCTCTGCGGTGGGCACTGCCCGGGGACTCTCGGGACACTTGGCGTCACCCCTGGCTTCTGGCCAGGGCACCTTCACAGCCGACACAGACGTGTCCCCGTCTCCAGGCAGGCGCAGGCACAAACCCGGCCGAGGCGGCACAGCCCCGTCCAGACCCGTCCTCACTCAGCCGGGGCTCGGGGTGGGGGAGGGGATGGAAGGTCTCGGCCTTGGTGGCCCCCAGCCCCGCCGACAGCCGGGCGCTTCACAGGGGCTTCTCTCGGGGAGATACTTTGCTCTCGGGAGGCCATGCGTGGTGGGGACTGGCCAGAGAGGACGAGGACAGCCTCTAGCTGTGGGCTTCCTGGGGGCAGCCCCCCGGAAAGAAGCAGCCCCCGTCCCACCCCCAATCAGAGTATCTTTCGGGCGAGTCTCGCCAGAAACGTGGGCTGGTGACCCCGCCCCTCCCGGTGCCACCAGGACGGGACACAGAGCGGCAGCAGGCGGTGGATGCCGGGAAGGTCACACGCTCCATCTGGGGTCAGGGCTGTGTCACCCTAAGCTCCGTACGGGACGGGTCAGAGTGGTCATCAGGGACGCCGAGAGGGACAGTGCAGCTGAGCGGCCTCCTTTACCGCCGAGCTAACCTCCTCCTCCAGGGGGGCCATGGCGGCACCTTCTCCTTCCTCCTCGCGGCCTCCCCAGGACAGGGACACTCTCTGCCCACTCACTGGCCCCGCGGGGCTGACTCACGGCTTCCTGAGCGTGCCTTCCCGCCCCGGGCAGGGAGGCCGGGCCCTTGCTGCCCCCGAGGGTTGCTGCCGAGAGAGAGCGGCCCCTCCGAAGCGAGGGTTGCACGGACGGCCCCTGCAGACGGACGCCGGCACCGGCTGAAGGACCTGCCTTGGCCATCTTTGTTCGTCCACACGGCTGTGACGGTCCTTCCCCGGACAGCCGCCTCCCGCCCGCCCCCAGCCCACCATCACCCCCTTCTGACACAGAAACGCTGGCGCAGAACACGCGGGCAGACTCGCTTACGTGGCCCCAAACTCGGAGCAGCTGTCCCTCACCGCCAGGAAACCTTTCACACAGCAGAGTGTCGCCGTAACTATGGCAACCGGAAAACGCCACCCGAGTGTCTGTTTCATACACAAATGAGGGGACAGCTGTGGAGTTCACACGTTCCCCCCCCCACACCCCGTGGCATGATGGATGCAGGGTCGGACGGGTCGGAAATGACAACCCGTTTATCACGCCCGTGGCCGAGGACGAGGCACCGCGCGGGTGTGAAGGGGGCAGGGGCCGCTCGAGACGCAGAGTGGCCGGCACGCAGCGGCCCCGGGTGTCCCCGAGTCCCACCTCAGGGCCAAGTGCTGAAGTTTCCGTGCCTGGGGCACGGCAGAGTGGGGGTGACACCTTCTGCCCAGGCCCATGGCTGGCTGCAGGGCAGGGAGCACGAGTACCTCTCTCAGAGGCCAGTGCTCCTTCCAGCTCGGACCCAGAGCACCCAGGGCTGGCCGCGGTCACCGGCGCAGCTGCCTTACGTAAGAGAGACGCCGGCGACAGGCCGCCTTCACCAGGCCTTTCAAAACACTCAGACCACAGAGAGTGAAGTAAGATGCTAATCTGACGGTGTTTCCTAAGCACAGACAAGCTTGGGGACATAAAATAGTCGATTGGAGGCATTGAAAAATAGGATTAACAGTTCCACCGAGTGCCCACCACACCTGAAAATACACTATATTTTGTCAAACCCATTTCCCAAGCACCAAGAGCCATTATGAGTCTGCCTCTGTTCTGAGACTCGGAAGCTGCACTCTGCAGCACAGCCAGCAAGGAGGTGAGCAGAGAGAGGCCAACACGAGAACATTCCAAAAGCAAATGTCATCTCAGGAGATTTGTGGGATGATTGGTTCCCTGGGTCACTCACGTCGGGGCTTAGCGGCCGGCTCCAGTTTGCATTTTGACACCAAACAAGAGAGAAACTGTGTTTTCCCCAACTCATCTATGTAATTATAATTTCATCCTGAGTAAAATATTGATCAAAGCTCTATTCACGAGCTGCAGATTCTTCCTGTGTTTTCAGCAACCAACAGAGGATTCTAAAGTGGAGTCTGCTTTATCCCCAGATTGGTTTCACCCAAAATAGATGTTCGGATAATAATTTTGAAAAGTTAAACACAATATTTGCACAACCTTCCATTAGTGCTCAAGTGAATCATTAAAAAAAAAAACTATTATTTTGTAGCTTAAAAATAAGTTTTAGGAAAGCGTCACTGAGGTTCCAGTAGATCACGACATCTGGCCCTGTCACTTACCCTACTTTATTTGTGGCTTCTGGCTTATTTCGGGTGACATGCCCCTCACCCCGGGATTACTTATAGTCACAGCCCAGCGGGTTCAACTGAACTCTAAATAGGCCTCCACCTCCGCCTGGCTCTGCCCCAGGACTGTTGCTGCTGTAGAATTTGGGCAGTGGCTGCAGGTCTAGGTCAGGTGGGACCAGAGAGAGGAGGAGGAGGAGGAGGAGGAGGAGGAAGAGGAGGAGGAGGCGCAGTGGGAGGGGCCCAAGCACCACCCTGAGCCTGGCAGGCCTCTGAGGTCCAGAGTCCACAGCGACCGCACACAGGTCCTGTCTGCTGGGAGTGACACCCTCACCCCCCCCCAACATCACTCTGCCACGTACCACGGATCCAACCAGATCTCTGTCCCCGAACCCACGGACACGCCATTTCCCAGAGACCAGAGACCAGCATCGCCAAGTTCCCACGTCTGTTCCAAACATACCTTGACAACTTTCCAATAAAACGCTTTACGGCCCGGTTCAGCAATGTCAAGAGCACTTCACAGCTCACCCCGAGAGCAAACGGGAGGCGGGATTTCGGGATTACGAGCCACCTCCGTGTTCATTATCCTGATTTGTTGCTCTCTGACTTCTAGATAGTGCCGAGACAGAGAATGCAATCTCAGGGATACCCGTCTCTTACTTACTTAAATTTGACTCAATTCCTTCTTCCTCTCCTGGGAAAAGACCGCTGATGTGTAAGAGCCACCGGAGCAGTAAGAATCAGTCCAGCAAGATGTGACCCTGCAGACATCTGCTGCCCACCTTCCCCCCAGCACCGAGCCCTCAAAACAGCCGAGACTTTCTGGGGGGGCGTCGGAGTGAATGTGCCTCTCAGTGATGCTCTCTCTGTCCAGACAACGGGGACTGGACTGGACCTGGGACCCTGGCTGTGTGGGGACACACGAAGCTCCCTGTCCTGTTCTGGGCAAGGCCCATAGCACCACCTTCTGAGCGTCTGCAAGTCTGGTTGGTGCCTGAATAACTGGACGCAGAGCACTGTAGCAGGAGCATCCTGTGGGCCAGTGCCAGAGAGCATCTCCGTGGGCAGAGAGCAGCCGTGAGCAGGGGATGGCTTTGCCAGAAAAGAAAGCGGCCAGTTGAGGGGTGGACTCAGAAGCCACCTGGAGACAGGAGAGGCCGGGAACGCGGTGCTGAGGGGAGTCCGCCTTCCGCTGGGCTCAGGTAAAGCGGCAAGGTGAAGGTCCCCGCAGGAGCACTGCCCTGCGGGAAGGGCAGCGAGCCCCCGGCCCTGCCTTGCCTCCTGTCCCGAGGTCTCGCTGTCTAAAGGCCCCTTGTCTTTGCGGATTCCTGTGCTGAATGGCGGGCCAGACATCTGCCAGGAGTCGCCCACATTTGCATGCAAATCAGAGGCTGGGGACACCGCCGGCCACGACAGCCACCGGCACTTCGCTCGGGACTCCGCTGCGGGGCCCGGGGGACCTGCCACTCCGCTGGTCCCGGCGGGTACAAAGGCCGCGAGGGGCCCGACCCAGTGACCGCCGCGTCCGGCGGCCTGGGAGCCGCGGGTGACCCCGGGCACCCCGCACGCCGAAACTCGCGCCGAACCCGCTCGTCCTTTCGCGTCCACGCTGGGAGTGGACACGCCGGCGCGCCGGAAGGCTGAGCGCAGGGTCCGGTGCCGGCCTCCGGCCACGCTCCCGGGTCCGGGCGCGGCGGGGAGCACCGCAGCGCGGGGGCCCGAGCTCGGGTCACCGGCCCCGGGGCCACCGGGCGGCCCCGCAGCCCCGCGGGCACGACCCCGGCTCCCCGGGCGCGCCCACCCGCCCGGCCCCGCGCCAACGGGGCCCCTCGCGGGCAAACTTTGCCGCTGCGCCCCGCTCGGCCCGGGCGGACGCAGGGGGATAGAGGGGGACCCGGGTCCACCCCGGTGGCGGCCGCGTCCCTCGCCCCTCGCGCGCCCGGCACCCCGCCCGCCGCGCTCCCGCACCCGCGCCCCGACCCCGCGCGCCCCGCGAGCCTCCCCGCCCGACCCCGCCGGGCCCCGGGGGGAGGGGGCCGCGGACCCCAACTTCGCCCCGACTTGGCCCCGCGGCCGCGCGCCCACCCACTCACCCGCTCACCCAGGCCGGGCCGCGGCTCCCGCGCGCTGGGCGACCCCGACGCGGCGGCGGCGGCGACAGCTGCTGCGCGGGCACCGGCCGGGCCGGGCGCGGCGCCGAGGACGGGGGCGCGGGGTCCCTCCCCGCTGGC
Organism: Sorex araneus; assembly: GCF_027595985.1. Classification (NCBI taxonomy): domain Eukaryota; kingdom Metazoa; phylum Chordata; class Mammalia; order Eulipotyphla; family Soricidae; genus Sorex; species Sorex araneus. Next base: position 2,730,194 of record NC_073305.1, on the reverse strand, counting down.
CGCCGGCGCCCGGGCTGCGCCCCGCTTTGTGCTCCGCAGCCGGCGTGCACCTGGTGTAAGCAAAGGCGGTCAGCTGACGCGCCCGCGCCCATTGGCTGCCCGCCGCTCCGCCCCCCGGCCCCGCGCCCGCGCCCCGGAGACCCCCGCGCCGCCCCCCGGAGACCCCCGCGCCCCGGGCGCCCCGCGCACCCTGCGCCCCGCCGCCGCCGGAGACCCCCGAGCCCCCACCGCGTCCAGAGAACCCCGCGCCCCCGCCACCTGGGAGCCCCCGGCGCCCCACGCCGTCCCCCGGAGGCCCCCGCGTCGCGCATTGGGAGACCCCCCCTGAGCCCCCGCGCCGCCCTCGGCCGCCCCCCGGGAGATCCCCGCGCCCCACGCCGCCCCTGTGAGACCCCCCTGAGCCCCCGCGCCGCCCTCGGCCGCCCCCCGGGAGACCGCCGCGCCCCAAGTCGTCCCGGGGAGACCCCCGAGAGCCCCCACGCCGCCCCCCGGAGACCCCCGCACCCCACGCCGCCCCTCGCCGCCCCCTGGGAGCTCCCCCGGAGACCCCCGCGTCCCCAGATAGACCTTCGGGAAACCCCGGGGCGAGACCTTCGCGCCGCCCCCGGGAGCCCCCCGCGCGCCCTCCGAGAGCCCCCGGCGCCCGACGGAGGCGCTGCGGCTGCGGGCGCCGCTGGGGTGCGGGAGGGACGCGCTTCCCGCCGGGCTCTGCGTCCCCAAGCAGCACTGGAGCCGCCCGGGGCGAGCCACGTCCCCGCAGGCGCCCGGTGCTGCGCGTCCCTTGCCAGCGACTCCGGCGGGGCCGGGCCGGGGGCCTGCGAGGGGCGCAGGGGGCGCGCCCGGGGCGCTCGGACACGTGGGCGCGTGTCGGGGCCCCTCCGTGATCGGGAAAACTTGGGGCTCAGGGTAGGGCCGCGTTTAGAGGGGAGGCGCGCGCGGGCTGGTGGGTGCCCGCGAGTGGGCCCCGGGGGCGGCCCCCCGCCTGGGTCAGGGCAGTGCTGAGGACAGGGACACAGGGGCCCTTGCGTCCACCCGGGGTGAAGGCCGCATCCCCCCAGCGAGGCTGGTTTCCATCCTCTGGGGCCGAAATGCACACGCCCTCCCGTGCCGCGGGGCCTCGTGTCCTGGTGCTCTGTGTCCTGCCGTCCTGCCGTCCTCACACTGGCCCGGGGCTGCCGGGTGTTGGCCACAGTGGACAGAGGCCTGCAGAGGCCAGGCCTGCCGTGGGCCGGTGTGGCCCAGAAACAAGCCAGTGGGGACCACCGGGGGTCACCGGATCTAGAACCTTTCCCAAGAGTTGTCTGGGCCGCGCGCCCCTCTCAGGCCGGACACAAGCCGCCTGCACGCGGCTGGCAGCGGGCAGCCTCAGCTGGCCACGGGGACTCGGATGCCCGGGAACTTGGACAGGGCTCCCGGGGGCCCGGCGGGTTCTGTGGGTGCAAGGAGCTGCCTGTCTCCCCAGATGGGCTGCAAGGGGGTCGCTGCGGGGGCTGCGGAGAGTGAGGGGCGCGGATTGTCCTGGACAGCCTGGGGTTGGACCAGGCTTCCTGGGCGGCCTGGAGTTCAGCTGAGGAGACGCAGGACGGACCAGGCCTGCCCGGAAACCAGTTTCCTGGGCTCTGAGCCCCGCAGCCACCGGCGCCGCCCTAGTGGCCGGCAGCAGGGCCGCACTGCTGAATGAAGCGTCCACTAAGGTCAGCACCAGCACTCTTACCACCGCAGGACCCCGGAGGACGCGGGAGCGAAGCCCATGCCTGGGCCAGGTGCGTCCCCTGGGGGAGAGAGACTGGAGCCCGTCCACTCACCCCCGAGCGCTCTGGCATTAGTGACCGTTAGTGATGGCAGTGCTCAGGGCTCACTCCGGGCTGGGCACTCAGGGAACACCGCTGGCAGTGCCGGGGGGACCACACGGGGGCAGAGGCCACACCTGAGTCAGCTGCAGGCCAGGCTCGCGCCCTACCTGCCCTCCAGTAGGCCCGAGGTGGCCTTTATTTAGAGGGGGCAAGTCTGAGAACCGGAAGCCCCCGGGAAATGGGCTGGAGCACTGCCCTTGGCTCCAGATGGAGGGAGCTGCATGCTAAGAGCGCCCAGGGTTCAGCTGGAGAGGGGCCGGGAGCAGGTGGGGTACCCCGTGCACCGGGGGGCCGTGGGGAGAGCAGAGGCGGGCGAGACACAGCCTCCGTACCGGGCTCGGAAATCCAGGCCGGCTTCGGAAAAGCCCGACTGGCCCTAAGGGTGCATTCTCCAGGCTGCCGTTTTGTACTGCTGCGAAGGGGTCCCGGGATTATCCCACCTGCTGACGTTTAAGCCGCCCCCTCCTCTGAGAGGGGGAAAGGGGACGGCGCCGGGCCGGCCTCACTGCTGAGACCCCACACGCCAGAGAGCGGCAGAGCTGGGGGCCCGGCCGGAAGGGGGGAAGGTGTCAGCCCGGGGGGGGGGCTGCTGAGGGTCTGCCCGTCCCCCTGGGGTCCCCCACCCGGCCCCTGAGGTCTGCCGCGTAGGTTTGAAGAAACGCTTTTATTGGCTGGGCCTGATTGTCCCGGTGTCTGCGGTTAGCGGGGAAGGAAGGAGGAAGCTCGAGGGTGAACACGCAAGAAGGATCTTTCAAAGATCATCTGCATTTTGAGAACAAAATTATAATATGACTTTTAAACTCACAATTCCTCAGTCGGGAATGTGTCTCTGTCGGCTGAGCTGCGCAGGGGCGGGAGCGTCCCCGCCCTGCGGGATTCATACCCACCTCACCCTCGCCCTGCTCAGACCCGCACCCCCACACCTGCCGCCCCCGCTCCGCCTGGCTCTGTGGGGCCAGAGGCCGTGGCTCCCTGCCCTTGGGGACCCAGTGTCCCTGCGAGGTCCCCTCTGCCCCCCTGGAGCTGACTGTGAAGCACATCCCCCCGCCCCGCCCCGCCCTGCAGCTTTCTGCTCCTGTTCCCGTCGCTGAAATTAATTTTAGCTTTATGCTGCTTGACACGGGGCGTGGGCGCCCCGGCTGCTCGGTCTGCGGGACCCTCCTGAGGACGACGCCCGCCCCGTCGGGGCTGCTCGCACAAGGCGCCTGCCCAGTGGCGACGGGCCCGGCCTGGCCTGGCGGCGTCCTTCTGCCTGGCTGGGGAAGGGGCTTTTCCTGCCCCTAGGACAGAGCTGCTGCCGGCCCTGCCCCGTCAGCCCTCCGCCCCCTTGCCTTGTAGATGAGCCCGGCAGGGCCTGTCCCCGGGGCCCACACCTCATACACGGGTGTCTTCAGGCGTGTGTTGCCGTTGTGTGGGTGGAGCTGGGGGGTGAGAGGAAGTCGGGGGTGAGTGATGGATGCTCGTCTCCAGCTGTCTCAGCATGTGCTGACATGGAAGCTTCCAGAGAGACCCTCACGGCGAAAGGGAAGGGGAAAGAACAACGAAGAAATGAGGAGAGAAGCCCATAATGGACTAGTCTGAGCCTGAGGTGGGGAGAGGGAGAATGAGGGGGTGGGGGTAGGGAGGGCGAGAGAGGAGAGAGGGAGAGACAGAACGGTGAGAGTAGCACTGTAGCACTGTCATCCCGTTGTTCATCACTTTTGCTTGAGCGGGCACCAGTATCGTCTCCATTGTGAGACTTGCTGTTACTGTTTTTGGCATATCGAATATGCCACGGGGAGCTTGCCAGGCTCTGCTGGGTGGGCAAGATACTCTCGGTAGTTTGCCGGGCTCTCCGAGAGGGACGGAGGGATCGAACCCAGGTCGGCTGCGTGCAAGGCAAACACCTTACCCACTGTGCTATCGCGCCAGTCCAAGGTGAGAGTAGTATAATGCTAAAATTAAAAAAGTGAGAGAGGGAGAGAGGGACAGGGACAGAGAGAGAGAGAGAGAGAGAGAGAGAGAGAGAGAGAGAGAGAGGAGAGGGGGAGAGATGGGGAGAGACATAGGGAGAGACGGAGAGAGAGTGAAAAAGAGAGGGAAAAATGGGGGAGAGAGAGACAGGGAAGGAGGGACAGAGAGGGAGAGAGAGGAGCGGGAGAGGGAGGGAGAGAGGAGGGGGAGAGGGAGGGAGAGAGGAGGGGAGAGGGCGTGGGGGAGGGAGGAGGCCGACACAGCAGCCCCTGGCCCAGCGGTGGCTGCTTCGAGGCCCGACAGGGTCTGACCCTGGCTGGAGTTGAGTTGAATCCGGTGGTTTCCATTTCCCAGGTGCTTCCGTCCAGGTCTTTGCAGGTGTGGTCTGGAGGGGGGATGGGGCCCCCTGCCCGCTGCAGCTCCGCCCCGAGGGCCTCGGCGTGTGAGGGTCTCGGTTCCCACGAGGGAGGGGCACCTGCGGCGGAGTCCGTGAGGGACAAAGCCTTAGGCCTGGGCCGCCCGCTGTGCCCTCCGACCCTCCCTCCCGGGATGCCGGGACCCACCCGCCCTGTGTCCCTTCTGGCCTCTCTCTCCCTCCCAGGGTGCTGGTCCCCACCTGCCCGGTGCTCCCCACAGCCCTTCTTTTCGCCCTTGCCCTGATCGCGGGACCTGCACCAGGCTGGGCTGTGGTGCTCACACCCTCCCCACAGTGCTCACACGCTCGGCCCCACTGCATGCTGGGTCACAGTGCAGGTGGAGAGACTCCCACTCTTCCTAGGGGGCAGGGCACACCCGGCAGTGCTCGACAGATGCCCCTGACTCTGCACTCAGGAGTCCGTCTCTCCTGGGGGTGCCGGCCCAGGTTGGCCGCGTGCTGGGCTCCAGTCCGGGGCTGGCGCCCTGGCTGTGGCATTTGTGCACATCTGGATGCTCGGCTGCTCTCCCAGGGGCAGCTGTGCACCCCCCGTCCCTGGGGCCCTTGACCCCCGTCCCTGCTTCTTCCCATCCACTTCTTGCTTCTCCTCGATGTCTTTCCTTCTCTGCTCTCGATTCTGGGACCGCTGGTGATCACGTGATCTCCCTAGTTAATACTGCGACTCCCCCATCTTGTTACTCTGTATGTAGTAGATACATGGGATCACCCTGTCTCTGTCCTTCGCCGGATACATTGTCTCCTGGTTCCAACCGAGCTGTGGTGGACTGCGTGTTTCCGCAGTTCCTGGCAGCTACATTGTATCCGTCGTGTCTGCACAGTTCGGCTTCACGATCTGCTCACCTGTTGTTGGGCCTTGGGTCGATTCCATGTTCTGGAACTGTGCTCCATGCTGCAACGAGTGTCAATGCACGGGTGTGCCTTTGAATGACGACTGTGTCCTGGGGTAGACGCCCAGAGTGGAATCACTGCATCGGATGGCAGTTCAGTTTTCACTTGACTTAGAAACCCCCACCCTGGTAGCCACGGGGGCTGGACCACGCAGCATTCCCACCAGCAGTGGACTCTGTTCCTTTATCCCCACATCCCACCGATGCTGGTTGTTCCCGGTACTTTTGATTTGTGCCATCCCCACCGGTCAGAGACGGTATCTCACTGTCCTCCTGATTTGGCCCAGTGCGATTGTTATGTGAATTCCAAGTAAGAATCACAACTTACGGGAACTTTCTGGAGTGTGATTTGGGAATTTGTAGTATCCGGGGACATTTTTAACTTTATTTAAAAATTCTTGGTTTACAAAATTGCTCAAAATATCATTGTTTCAGGTGTTCGATGTTCCCACACCCATCCCACCACCAGTGTGACCTTCTATCCACCAAGGTCCCCTGTTTCTCACATGTCCCCTTAGCAGACAAAAAGTCATTTATTTTTTATTGCTTGCTACAATGAAATGGAAAGTGGAGTTATGAAAAATCACTGTCACTGTATCACTGTCATCCCATTGTTCATCGATTTGCTCGAACGAGCACCAGTAACATCTTCATTTGTCCCAGCCCTGAGATTTTAGCAGTCTCTCCTTACTCGTCCTTCCTCGTCCCTCCCAATACGGTGCTGTATTGGAGGCTCTTTCAGGGTCAGGAAAATGAGACTCTTTATTGTTACTGTTTTGGGCATATCGAATATACCACAGGGAGATTTCCAGGCTCTGCTGTGATATGTAAAGTATAGGGGGAAAATTATATATGTAGGCCTTACCTATTTCATATAAACTCCATAATATATTAACATAAAATGCTTTAAAAATTTTATTAATGACAGGTAAGACATTATTATTACCATAATGAGTATAAAATAAAATTTATAAAATATAAAAGTATAAAATATAATTTAATGCAATATAAAAAAGGGAGGTGGAGGGGCTGGAGCAATAGCACAGCAGGTAGGACGTTTGCCTTGCACATGGCCAACCTGGGTTCGATTCCCAGCATCCCATATGGTCCCCTGAGCACCGCCAGGAGTAACCCTTGTGCATCGCTGGGTGTGACCCAAAAAGCAAAAAAAAAAAAAAAAGGGGGGGGGCGTGGAGAAGACAGGCTTGAAGAGAAAGCTAAAATATAAAATTTCATATTTTAAAATCACATATCATATATATAATATATTTATAATATATAACAATAAATATATCTAATGTGTACAATAACAAATATATAGCTATATAATATATATAAATCGCATATATATAAAAAATCAGTTGAGTAAAAGATAACTTGTGAAGCTTGTTCCATCTCACAATGGTAACTGAGTGTCACCAAGTCACCGCCTGCGATTGGCTGCTTGTGCCGCTGGAGCCTTCTGTGCCGTCGTTCCGCTTGCTGAGCCTTCTGTGTGTCTCGCCATCACATTTGCTCCCGCTGGGCTCTCAGTGCTACCAGACGTGGAGGTGCCGCACGGCTCCGGGTATGGCCGAGCCCCAGGAGGGAGCTGGGGCTGTTCCCTGACGCGGCGTCTCCTGGGCTTATCCACGAGGCGGGGGAGGCCGGGCTGTTTCCAGCCGTGGCCGTGGGGGTGACTCTGCCGCCCCTCCTGGGTTGTCCCAGGGGTTCAGCCTGGAGACCAGCCTACCAGGGCGGTGCTCTGGCCCAGGGATTTTGATTGGGGGGAGGGGAGAGGGGGTTCCGGACGTCAATATTTAAGGTTGTGTGTTCTGTGGTTAAGGCCAGTCCCAGACAGACAGACAGACAGACCGGTGCTGTTTTGGTCGTATGGACAGAGATCAATCTGGCAGGAAGAGAATTTTAAAAATTAAAAAATAAAATACTTAGTCCTTTTTCCAAAGGAGTCTAAATTAAAGGCTTCACCCGGCGAGGGGCGTGATGATTGGCGAGCCCCGTTTCATCCGAGTAAAGTGCAATCATAAGGCAATAAGGTTTGAAAGCCGACGGTCGGGGTTTTAAGAACTTTTCCACTGGAGCTAGCCACAACGCCTCAATTAACCCGAGTAAGTCCAACCTTTCTCGGTAGCAGCGCTGGCCCACCCAGACCAGGGCGGCCAGAGCCCCCGCGAGGGAGCGGGGTAGAGGGAGGGGCCCAGGCCCCGAGCAGCATCACTGGAGGCGGGAGAGACACAGGGCAGCGGGTGGGCCCGGCCCCCGAGGGCTCCTCTGGCCTTGTTCTCAGAGCCCCCGATTTCTGTGTGTACGATGGGCCGGGCGGAAGCTGCTCTCCGAATCCGCTCAGGAAACGCCGGCCCGAAGGAGAAGAGGGCGTCCATGCAGGCTCTCGGTCACCGGGGCGGCCAGCCTGCTGGGCCGGACAGAGTCTGCCCCGAGGAAGGCTGGTGTCGCCCCTCCCTGGAGATCTGCCGCCCAGGGCCTGGGGGCCCACCCGGCCGAGGCTGCCTCGTGTCCCTGCGCCCACAGAGGCCTGTGCACACCTGCGTGCTGGGCAGGAAAGTGGCCGCAGTCTGGGCCCTGCGGGAGCCAGAGCAGCACCTGACCCGCCCGTCCCAGGGGCCCAGGGGCCCCACGTCAGGCCACTGGCGGAACCAGCATCAAGCCAAGCTATTATACCAGACTATTTCTAGAATCCTCTCTGGGCGTAGCTTCCTTGCCTCTGTGTATTTCCAAGGTTCAGTTAAAACCGAGGTGTTTAAAGGGGTCCGTTCCTGCAGGACACACTGACACCAGGACATTCTCTAATTACCGGCAGCTGAGAACACCGAGACCAGGCCAGGACCTGTCTGCATCCGCCTTGTGGTGGGATCTCCCCATGAGGGGGGTCCACGGTGTGTGTGTGTGGGGGGGGAGGCAGAAGGCTCAGGGGGCAGAGCGGTCACCGGGCTAGTTGGGGCCTTTCACGGGAAGCATCTCGGAGCCGCAAGGACTCACAGAGCTGGGGAAACGCCCCTGGCGTTGGCACAGGCCCAGACCCACGGCCCAAAGACAGTCTCAAAGAGCCAGGGGAGGACCAGGCTGGCGTGAGCTGCCGAAGGTCACTCGGGGACCGTCCTTCTCTCTCCTGGCCCCTGGTGACCAGAAATAAGGACCCCAGTTACCCTCAAGGGGCTCCAGTGGGCCCACGAGGTGGTTATTTACGGAGGGCCCCCGCTGGGCCTGCCACGGCGGACTTGGGATGTTGTCTGTCATCGTGCTCCTCAGCCAGGCTCTGACCCTTCGGAGCTTTCAGTGGCCTCCAGACTCGGTGACGAGGGACAGCATCTCACGAGCCTCCGTGGGCCGGCTCCCGCTAGACTGCTGTCGGGCACACTGCCCGTGTGTAAGGATGCTGTGGGAACGGCTTTTTTTTTTTTTTTTTTTTTTTTTTGCTTTTTGGGTCACACCTGGCGATGCACAGGGGTTACTCCTGGCTCTGCACTCAGGAATCACCCCTGGCGGTGCTCAGGGGACCCTATGGGATGCTGGGAATCGAACCCAGGTTGGGCGCCTACAAGGCAAACGCCCTCCCCGCTGTGCTATCGCTCCAGCCCCCTGGGAGCGGCTTTTACAGTCCCCCGGATGGAGGCCTCGGGCGTGTCTCCTGCTGGGGGGGAGGGGCTTCCCACTTGGCCCCCAGCAGGGAGGTGGGACCCCAGCTGGGAAGGGACCCCCCTTCCTGGCGCCTTCCTGAGCTCTTTGCCATCCCCCGTCCGTCCATCGGGGCCTCGTCATACCCGAGTCTGAGTCGCAGGCATCACCCCAGCCATGAGCACGTGCTAAGCTCTGTGTCCCGTGTCCCCGAGACTGGGCGAGCGTGGCCCTGGCGTGGCGGAGATGTGGCGAGGGTCTGCCACAGTCCAGGGGCTGTGTGTGGCTCTGGGCTCAGCTGTGCCCTGGGGAATACGGGGATATGGGGGGTGACATAAAGGAAGTGGGAAATGCAGCTCCCCCCGTCAGCTGCAGCCTGGGGTCCCGGGGGGCCACACCGGGCAACACCTGCGTTTGTGTCTTTTTTTTTTTTTTTAATTTTTTTATTAGTGAATCACTGTGAGGTACAGTTACAGACTTACGGACTTTTGTGCTTGCATTTCAGTTACACCGTGATCGAGTGCCCATCCCCCACCAGTGCCCATTCTCCACCACCAGTGGTCCCAGCATCCCTCCCACCACCCCCACCCGTCCTCCCCCCACCCCACCCCACCCCGCCTCTGTGGCAGGGCATTCCCTTTTGCTCCCTCTCTCCTTTTGGCTGTTGTGGTTTGCAGGAGAGGTACTAAGTGGCCATCATGTTCGGTCTATAGTCTACATCCAGCCCGCATCTCCCATCCCGCGCGGGCCCTCCCAGCACCCTTTTCTTGGTGCTCCCTTCTCCATCTGAGCTGCCTTTTCTTAACTGGGTCTCAGGAACCAGCAGGCCCTTGGATGTGGGCTCCGATGCTGTGTAGACCTCGGGGGCCCAGCGGTGGTCACGTGAGCTGGTCACACGGGCGTGTCTGAGTCTCACAGTGGACAGCTGCCCGGTCTTGGAGAAGTTTTGATCCTGGCAGAGACTGGCCCCCAGGGCCGGGGAGGGGTTCCGGCCCCAGCTGTGATGGTGACCCCGGGGGACCCAGCCCCCTTCCCTGCGGAGGCAGGATCTCCCCAGGACGTCTGAGCAGCTAAGTGAGATCACGTGTGCAGAGTGGCGCAGACACACACTGCTTCTCTGCCGTGTTGTGTCTCCTGACAGAACCCCTGCCTGGCGGGCTTCAGTGGAGCACGCTTCATGTATGTCTGCGCGTGTGCATCAGCCTCCCGTCCCGAGTGGCTCCTGGATGGCCCCGGAGCTGCTCCCCTCTGGTCCTGCCGGCGTGATCCACATCACTCATAAAGTCACCGGCTCTCCAGGTGCTTTCTCGAGACCTCGGGGGTCTCCGGGCATCGAGCATTTCAGGCCACATCTCAGAGACAAAAAAGTGCTGAGATCGGCTCATGGAGGGACGAATGGCAGGGAGTTTGCTCGTTCTTTAATTTCTATTTTAAACCTTAAGCCTCTCCCCGTGACTGTTTTCCTCAGATAAGGGCCTCACTCCGCCGCACCGAGGCCCCCTGCTTAAAGCCCGGCCTCTGGGCCCCTCGGCTTCTCTAGCTTCCCCGGCATGTGCAAATGCAAGGGCAGAAGAGGGTGACCAAGACAAGCAGGTGTGCCCTTGGCCGTGCGGAACGGGAGTTCCTCTGCGCCTGGCCTGGGGGACTGGGGACTGCTCCCCGCGGCGGGTGGGGTGGGCGCCGCCTGTGCGTGGGTGTCCACGCGCTCTCCCAGGCTGACCGGCCCGTCCCGTGGCCTCAGTGACTGTCCCTCCCCGTGCTTGGCTGCAGAGACGGGAGTCCCAGAGCTCAGGAATGTTCTGGAGTCGCCGCGGGCGGGGTCGGCTGCCTCTGCAGTTTCCTCGTCCACTGAAGACTCTGAAGCTGCGTCTTCCCACTGGGGCCCCGCGGGTCGATGTGCTAATGCACCGGGAGCACTTAGACGCGAGCCGTAAATGGAGCGGATGCGCGGTGAATGGCGAAAGATGAGCTCACGACATCAAATATTAATCGGCCCCTTACCTGGAGTCCCCAGAGTCCCCTCAAGGCCCAGCAGGCCCCACGTCCGGGGGCAGCCAGTGGTGTTTGGGGGTGGGGGGGGGCGGCTTCACTCTGGGGGCTGCCGGCAGAGCAGGGCCGCGCCCTGTGACACTGGGTGTGTGGGGGGGGGAACCGTGACCCTTCCCCTGGCACCTGGTTCCTGCCAGAACACGTCATTCTTGCTCAAGAGTCCCCCGAGGTCCTCATCAGAACGGGGGCACACAGCCCCCGCCCGCACAGGAGCCTCTGAGCACTGAGCACTGAGCCCGGCGTCTCCCTCGGGGGGCTCTGCCTCACACAGGCCCAGCTTGGCACTTGCTGTCTTGCCGCCCTCGTTTCCTCGGCTGACAGTGGACGTGGGCCCTGCAGCTCTCACCCCTGCCCTGCCCAGACACGCACCCCTCCCTTCTGCCCCTCCACCCTTCCGATGCACCCCTCCCTCTCCTCCTGGGGGGCACACAGCCCCCCGCAGCTTCCAGAGCCCAGTCCGAGGGGGGAGGGAGTTGTGTGAGTGCTGAAAGCTGGCTCTGCCCATCAGGGTCCTGGGGAGTCGAGTTGGGGGCTGTTCTCAGCAGCCCTCGCTGTGCTAGGGGCCAGGGCCCGGGGCCACCGCGGGGCCCTGCAGGGCTTGGCCCCACCCCAGAGTGCAGAGCTGTGGCCCAGCACCCCACAGCCCCGGGTAGACCTTCCTCCAAGGCCAGTGTCCACGAAGACACTGACCATCTTACCCCAAGGCCAGTGTCCACTCAGACACTGACCATCTTACCCCCCAAGTCCAGTGTCCACGCAGACACTGACCCACCTCCCCCCCAAGTCCAGTGTCCACGCAGACACTGACCACCTCCCCCCAAGGCCAGTGTCCACTCAGACACTGACCACCTTCCCCCCAAGGCCAGTGTCTACACAGACACTGACCCACCTTCCCCCCAAGGCCAGTGTCTACACAGACACTGACCACTTTCCCCCCCAAGGCCAGCGTCCACTCGGACACTCGCCCACCTTCCTCTGGAAGCCACAACCTTTCCCCTAGCCTTAGAAGTGCTGACGCTGGGGCCAGGTAGGTAGGACAGCGGGGAGGGCATTTGCCTTGCACGTGGCTGACCCGGGTTCGATCCCTGGCATCCCGTAGGGTCCCCCAAGCACCGCCAGGAATAACCCCTGAGCTTTGCCCTATGTGACCCAAGAAGCTAAAATGAAAAAAAAAAAAAGAAAAAACAGTGCTGATGTCCCGGTGAATTTCAGAGCCGGGTGGACGCTGGTGACTCTCTCCACGCCGTCCCTCGTCCTTTCTGAGCTGGGACAGGCTGTGAGCTCGGCAGAACAGTTTGAAAATTGTTTTCTGGCCTCAGCGGCATTGGAAGGACATCTCAGCTGACCGTTACCGCTGGCTCCTGCGTGCGCCATAAAGGTCGAGAGATCAGGCCCGGGAATGATCGATAACATTGACGGGGGCTAAACTCTCGGCTTATTTATTGCTCTGAGGACACAAAGGCGTACGGGGCTGAAGGCGTCTCAGTGGATGGTTCCACACGGCTGCAGCGTAGATTAGGCCCCCGGGACCAACTCCTCCACGGCCCGGTGCAGCCCTCCCCGCCAGCCCTCCCCCCACCCACCCTCGTCCCCGCGGCCAGCAGCCTGGGTTCCAGGAACTGTGTCCGCTGGACTTCCCCATGTCCTCCTTTTGCTTCTTCTGTCCCACCCGTGAGTGAGATCACTGGTTTGTCTCTCTCTCTCCTGACTGATCTCCCTCCAGCCGCCCTGCCGCTCCCTGAGGCACAGTGTCCCGATGGCAGGGAGCCCGGTGGTCCCCTGGGAGTACAGGCCGCACCCCCACCCACCCCCTGTTCTGGGGCCGGGGGCTTGCCCAAGAGTCTTACTCTGCCATGAAGTGCAGGAGAGCCAGCCTGCATCTGTCTTTCCCGTGTGTGTGTGTGTGTGTGTGTGTGTTTGTGTGTGTGTGTGTGTGTGTTGGACAGACACAGAGGTGTGGAATTACTGCATTCGTGGCACATCAGCGAACCCCCATCCCACGTTCCACGGAACCAGCTGACACTCTCAGCAACACGGGACGGGCGGAGCTTCATCCCCACCCCCCAGTCCGGGCGGGGTCCGGCCGTCCTGGCACTGCCGTTCCGCTGTGTGGGCTGGCGCTCATGGTGGTTCTGAGCCGTGTCCCTAACAGTCAGTGATGGTGAGCGTGTCTCCACCTGATGGCGCCGGCTTGGCTGCTGGCGTGTAGGGATGCGGATTCTGCGTCATGGTGACCAGCCGAGGGAGCAGCGTTGGTCGCCCTGGGCACCTCGGACTGTCCACTCACTGTATCATAAAGATTGTGCCATGGCCAGGCTCAGTCTGCCCCATGGTGTGTCTGGATTGTCGAGTAAATGCGGGTTATTCCGAGAACGCAGAATGGAACCACGGCGTGGACTAGAAAGGAGAAATATGGGAAGTTCAGAGAATACCTGGAGGCGTCCACTCTACGGAGAGGCTTGGCCCCTGTGAGTCCTCTCTCGGGGCTAGCTCCCTGGCCGTCACACTTCCACGCCTCTCTGCTCTGGAGTTAAAAATCCTGCAAAACGTCAGCAGAGAAACAGCTCAGGGGCTACAGCGTTTGCTTTGCATGTGGCAGATGCTGTCCCCGTCCCTGGCAACCCAAACGGTCCCCTTAACACTGCCAGGAGTGACCCTGGAGCGCAGATCCAGGAGCTAGCCCTGAACACCGCCGGGTGTGGCGACCCCAAGCTCCCACCCCCCAGATGGTACAAAATTAACTGAAAGCCAGCAGACTCCGGGGGCAGCCCCGGGCCTCCTAGTGGTGTCGCCCTTATTGCTGTGCTGTGTGATTTTTATCATTGAAGATTTATTTCCTTTATCATTGAAATGCCATTAATAAAACATGGCATGCAACCAGTATAAAACGTTAAGCTTTGTTCCACCTAATTCACTTGAATTTATTTTGATGATTAATGGTGTAAGAATTTAATCGTGCAATGATCATTTTTGTTAAATTGTTAAAATGAATCCCCAAACACAAGCACGTTCAGGAACGTATCTCGACGGAGAGACGGGCCCTGCCGAAGGGCCCTGGGAATAACAGATGCTCCTCCAGGGTTCCGGGGACTTTTGTCCTGGCTTGACTCAGTTGTGCAGATCAGTGTCGCGGGGAGAGACGTGCGTGTGGGAGGGAAGGAATCGTAGAAGAGCATTAGAATCGGGGAACAGGGGGAGCAGATTCATCTGTGAGGACTCAGCCAGCTGCTGATGCTAAAGGCGTCGGGCCCTAGTTCTGAAGCAGAAGGCAGGGCCGACTCTCCTCCGCGTCTTCCCTTCGTGCTGACGTGCTGGGAACAGAGCAGGGGCCCGGGGGCAGGTCCCAGGGCACTCGAGAGGGAGATGGGGCCTCGGCTTGGGCAGGGCAGGGCCCCCCCTGGGCAGGTCTGGAACGAGACGCAGCAGCGCAGGGAGAAGACGCTGTAAGCACGCAGCCACCGCGCCAGGCGCTTGTCTGGGGCCGCCCCGAGGGGCTCCGACTACAGCCCTCCATGCCAGGTGCCGGGCAGGGGGGTGGCTGTGCGGGAGGCCAGCCCCAGGCACCGAGGGCACAGCCAGGGAAGGGCTCGGAGCCCCAGTGGGTACAGACCCCCCCACCCCCCGAGCTGGGTGCAGGGGCAGGTCACGCGGCGTTCCTCGGGGCGGGTCACAGAGCTGTCCGTGCCCGAGCACACCCAGGTGGCAGCCCCGGCACCCTCTGTGCGCCCGGAAACCCACCGACCTTCCTCTCCTTGGCAGGAGACTCGCAGTTGGCGCAGAGCATGGCCCTGAGCCCCTTCTCCCAACGCGGCCGAGTAAGGCTGCACGGAGCTGGCCCCGCGGGCCTCCCAGCGTTCCGGAGCCAGCGCCCACCACGCCACACGCCACATGCACACCTTGCGTGGCCAGGAGCACGTCCGCATCTCCGGGCTTTCCTGGCAGAGACCCAGTCCCACCCCCTGCCACCAGGGGCGGCTTCTAAACTCCCTCGCCTCGGTTTCCCTGCAGGAGCGTTTTCCTTAACCCACCACGTGTGCCCTGCAGCCGTGTCAGGACGCTGCTGAGACCCTCCCTTGAGGGGGGCGGGGCCCACCCTACCAGGGGTCCAGGCCCCCAGTAGCTCCTCGTGTGTGTGGGGCTCGGGTGAGCTGCACGTGGGCAGCCATGGCTTCGTGAGTCCTCGTAGGTTTGCGGTGTCTCTGCCCTGTCCTGGTTTCCTCTCGGGCCCGAGGGGTCACTTCTGGCCCTCCATTGCCTTCTTGGCCGTGACAGCAGCAAGAGGCAACTCCTGCCCACCGCCCAGCCCGGCATGTGCTGTGCTGGGTTTCCCCGGCCAGGCAGCGAGCCCCGGGCTCAGCGAGACCAGCGTTTCCTGGGGTCTCGGCCACCCAGAGGTGCAGGGGCAGCGCTCTTGGCACCCGGACATTTTCAGAAGGTGGGGTGGGTCCAGGAGCTCGACAGAAGCCAGGGAGGTGGGTTGGCAGTGGCCCGCAGGGCGGAGGGCGCCGTCCAGGCCAGGGGTTCATGCGGGGGGCCGCAGGTGGTGATTTTCCAGTCCTTTGTTCCCATTTTGTCCCAGGGCCCGGCCAGAGCCAACCAGGAGATCCTGTTTCGGAGAGCTCCATGGCGCCCTGCTGGAATCTCAGCGCCGGCGTCCTGGGAACAGCTGTGCCGGCTCCGGGTCGTCCCGCCGCCTCCCGGCTGCATGCCTGGCGCAGGCACGCCCTGCCCGGGGCCCCTGGTTGGCAAATGTCTCCGCTTCTCTTTGCTGCGAGATTCCTTCTTGCACCACTTCAAAGCATTTCTCCCTCGCCCGGGCTGCGTCTGGGGTGCGAGTGGCAGGAACGCGTTTCCCATCAACACTTGAAGGCGCTTTCGGCTTTAGCCAAGAGCGCTGGGTAATAATAAACCACCAAGGGATGGAAGCAAAAGCTTATTTTTGTATTTGTGTTTCAGATGGAGTCAGTCACACACATCCAAACACTCCCACGCGCCCGGGCGCCTCTCTGCTCCGAGGGGGACGGTGGGCGTGGGCCCGCGGGGCCCGTCCCTGCCAGCTAATGATGGGGCCCATGAACTAAATGACTAGCATTAGTTTTCAGGGGAATTTTTTACTCCTGCTTATCTGAATAGCTGAAACCGGGTTCTATTATTTTAAAAATGAAAATATTTAGTGGACCAATCCTTAACGTGACAGGTACCATTTACCAGCCTAAAGAAAGCAATTTACAATAATCAGGTTGTTTCACCTGGAAAAAAAGGAGCATCCTGAGAAAGAGGCTCGGTGGTTGCTCCAAGGCTCCCACCATGGTGTCCCTGGGATTTGGCGGGTGCCCCCGCCCGGCCCGTGGGGGCTGCCCTGTGCCGGCCCTGAGCTGGTCCTGCTTTCGCAACCCCACTTGACCCTGGAAACTGTTCGGCGGTGGAGGAAGAGGCTGACTCGGTGACGAGGTACGTCGCCGGGGTCATGGCTGAGGACGGAGGCGGGCTGCTCCCCGCCAAACCCTCCTGCCCCCCGCGTGTACCCGGCTCTTCCTGCCTCAGCTCCTCAGGCCGTCTCACTGGCCCAGCCTTCCCCGGCCCTGGGGGCCTCGTGTCTTACAGGACAAGAGTCCCTGCGTCCCACCCTCCTGGCACGGAGCCCCGGGTGCGGCTGGACCTCGGACACGGGCTCCCTCTGGGCCTGGGGGCAAACCGTCATTACGCATGTCCGAGTGTGGTCCCCGCCTCTTTCTGCGGCTGCTTCTCGGGCCACACGCTCCTTGGCGGTGGCTTCCGGCTGCCTGATCTTCGATGGCTTCTTTTTTTTCTTAAATACATATTTTATTTGCATAAAGTTGTTCACAATAGTCCATTACAGATAATATTCAAACACCGAGCACCACAACACGAGGAAAGTGTGTGAGGTTGTTGTATTTCATTCTGGGACGGCTTCTTCATCAGTGCGCTGTCACATGCTTCCTGCACGCAGAGCCACTCGGGGACAGTCCCCTCAGGAAGGTGTGTGTCCCACGTGGCTGCAGGAGCGCTGGGGACAGGGGTGAGTGGACGCCGGCTGGGTGGAGCTCAGGGGTGAAGCCCAGCGGCCCCTCCCAAAGCAGCGGTCACCACGCACCCATGAGAGTGTGTGTGTGATGTGTGTGGGTGCATCTGTGTGATGAGTGTGAGTGTGTGTGTGTGTGAAGTGTATATGATACGTGAGAATATGGATGATATATTGCTGCGTGGTGCGTGGCCCATGTGTCTGGCATGATGGAGTGTGTGGGATGTGTGCATGGCAGGTGAGTGTATGTAGATGTTTGTGGTGCGTGGCTTGTGTGGGGGGATGTGTGAGTGTGAGTGTGTGGGAGGTGTGTAGGGCATGTGAGTGTTTGTGTGAGGTATGTGCAGTGTGGTGCGTGGCTCATGTGTGTGGGACGTGTGTGTCATGATGCAGCTCTTTCCCCGCTGACTAACTTCCCCAAGAAGCTCCTTTGTAAGATCCTCCAGGTCAGGCCTGAGGGAAGTCGCCCAGCGTGGAGCTGTGGGGAGCCCTCGGCCCCTGAGCACTGTCAGCACGAAGACCTGAGCCTCAGAGGGGCTGAGAGCAGCCCCAAGCCAAGGACCGAGGAGGTGACCCCGGGACTGGGTTCTGGGCTCTGGCCTGGGGCTCCCAGCTCTGGCCAGGCCTGGTCACTCGAGGCCTCTGCTGGGGGCATCTCGCGTGGAGAGACACCACGGGGACAGGCAGGCGGCACCCCGGGCCCGATGGCTCCGCTGCGGCCTGCGGCTGAGGCTGGACGGGGCGGCTGTGCCCCTGGGCCCCGGTGAGCAGCCGGCGACGTCTCAGTGAAGTGCTCCTGAGTCTGGTGGGTGCGGGGCTGCTCGCAGCCTCTGGACTTTCTTCTCGTTAACATCTGCCACCATTTTCCGTGTGATCGTCTACTGGGGCCCTCGGGGTCCTGGTCACGGGTCCAGCCCCAGCGCCTGGATGCAGGGGCAGGGACCATGCAAGGGGCTAGAGGGCGGGCTCGGCCAGCTGAGGGCCTGCACCAGAAAGCCGCAGAGCATCTCCGAGTGTGAATGAGTGAGTGAGAGGAAGAAAGAGAGGAAGGAAGAAAAAGGGAAGGAAAGCAAAGGAAATTGGGAGGGAGGGAAGGAAGAAAGGATGGATGGAGGGAAGGAAGGAAGAAGGGAGGAAAAAGAGAGGAAAGAAGGAGGGAAGGAAGAAAGGAGGAAAGGAAGGAAGAAGGGAAGGAAGGAGAGAAGGAAGAAAGGAGGAAAGGAAGGAGGGAAGGAAGGAAGGAAGGAAGGAAGGAAGGAAGGAAGGAAGGAAGGAAGGAAGGAAGGAAGGAAGGAAGGAAGGAAGGAGGGAAAAGAAGAAGGAACAGAAGGAAGGAGGGAAGGAAGGAAGGAAAGAAGGAAGGAAGGAAGGAAGGAAGGAAGGAAGGAAGGAAGGAAGGAAGGAAGGAAGGAAGGAAGGAAGGAAGGAAGGAAGAAGGGAAAAGAAGAAGGAACGGAAGGAAGGAAGGAAGGAAGGAAGGAAGGAAGGAAGGAAGGAAGGAAGGAAGGAAGGAAGGCAGGCAGAAGGGAAGGAAGGAGGGAAAGGTGAGGGAGAGGGAGGGAGGGAAGGAAGGAGACTTTTCTAATGCAGCTCACTTCTTAGCTATTTTTTTTTTCAGGGTATTTTTGCGTCCACTGTCTCCTCTGCCCAACTCTAATTGTATTTGAAATGTAGTTATGTATATGAATATATTACTCCAGTTTGTACATATTTTGTTTATGTGTTTATGTAAATATGAATATAAGCACGTCCTTTATTCACACCCATGCATATACATATGTTTACTCTGCTCCTATGCGGGGAGAGGTTTCCTATTCCCCGGGTTATGGCTGTAGCCCACTCACAGGCGTGTTCCACTCTCGTTCCTGTGCTCACACACTGCCCCCTCGCCCCTGCCTGCAGGAAGAGGGACGGATTCTCCCCCGCGGCTCCAGGGCAGGGGGCAGGCTCTGGCGGGCCCACCTGCAGTTTGCAGAGGCGCGGGCTGGCGTGGCTCGAGAGGGGGCCCAGGGCTGGTGCCCCCGGGCTGTGCTGGTTTACTGGGCTCTGGGCTGCGGCTCTGCAGGGGAACTGCCCCTCGTGTCTGCATCTGGAGCCCCCGTGACAGAAGCTCAGGAGAGGATGGGCAGGACGGTGGCCGCGGGCTCCCTGCGGTGACTCCTCCCTCCCCGGCCGCCTCGGGCCGCCTCGTGCCAGCCCTCCAGAGGAGCTCTGAGTCACTGGGAAGCTCCCTCATGGGAAATATCACCAACTCCGTTTCCATCTGAAGCTCAGGTGGTCTGGGCCAATCAGTGCTCGGCTGAATCAGCGCTGGGTGCGGAGGGCGTGTGAACAGTCACCTCTGCACAACTCCCCACTGTCAAGCTGCTCCCCGAATCCGCAGGGTTGGAGCGGCAGCAGATGGACACAGGCCTGGGCTTCACCCAGGTCCAGGCCTGCTGTGTGGCCTTGGGCAAACGCCTGACCCTCTCTGAGACTGTGTCTTCTGACCCAAGTCTTTGGTATTCCGGGGACTTGCTAACGGAACAATGGATGGATATACTAATATTTCATATACACACACACTTTTTCTTATACCTTATAATTGACTCAGATTATTGACTGCATAATAATAGACAAGACTTGAAACATTAAATTGAACATTTATGTTTTACTACAAAGGTAATTTAACCCTCCCACAAAGTGCAAATTACATTACAATTTTAAGCTGGCGAAACCGTGAGCACCAAAGGTACCTCGAAGAACAGGCGAAGCAGCTCTCATGACTGCTGGCTGCATGTTTCTATAACTGCGCCTAACCCATTTATGATGACCAAAGCCTTGCTTGATGGGTATCACATCTTTACGCATTCTTAAATACCTTTCTGGGGCTTACCTGGTTGAAGAGCTGTGGTCGAGTTTATATGGTGCCTTCCCAGACCCTAGAGGCTTTGCCAGTCTCTCTCCTTTTCCCCTAAAACGCTCCCAGGGAGGGCGGGGGTGGCCTCCGGGGCGGCTTGCTGAGGGAGCAGCCACAGGGCATGGAAACTCCTCAGCTGAGGTGCCCACACGAGCACCTAGGCCAGAGGGGCCCCCTGCAGTTTAGAAATGGGCCGGAAGTAGAGCTCTAATCCAGGACAGCTGCGACACGGCCCCTCCCCCACGGCACTTCGGACTCACGTCTCAACCTCCATTACCTAATTCTTACGAGGACAGCCTGGCTATGCCAGACACACGAGGACAATCGTCCACTAGCCTATTCCAATCAAACCTCTGCCAAAACTCACCAAAATAGCGGTGAACACAAGGATCTGAGCAAGTCTAGTGTAAAAGGACACGACCCTGAAGCGGCACTCGGGGCCCCAGGGAAGCCACAGAGGAGCACCCAAGAGAGAGTCAGTGTTCTTGGAGGGGAAGGAGGAGACCACCATCGACCGAGCTCATCCAGAATCCTCCCTCACAGAGAGAAGGGGGCACTGACAGTGAACCGGAGGGAGGGAGCCACCTCATACTACCACAGCAACATGAAGAAAGAGCACAGACCCCAGCACGAGGGCTGGAAGGAGGAAAGAGCCCAGGAGCCTCCACAGGGAATACCCACACATACCATCTCTCCGATAAGGAAGTCAGAGATGGAATGCTGAGGATGTGCACTGAGCTCAAAGGAACGGTGGAGCAGGCATGCAGTAAACTAAAGGAGGACATGAAAGAAACAGTGGAATGGACAGCCAATAAAATACAGGAAGAAATGAGAGCAGACATAAGAAAGCTCCTCTGTGGCTTTTGTGGGGCCTCGAGTGCAGCTTCAGGGGACGGGTTCTTTCACATTACAAACAGAAGTGTCACTAATAAAGAATTTAGGAGATGAAATTTAAAACTCAGTGCGTGCCCTCAACAGTTAAATGGCTGCAGCCATAGACAGAATCAGTGAGCTTGAAGATGAGCTGCAGAAAGCTTACAGGCAACAACAAACAATGGGGAAAGACCTCAAAATAGCTCAAGGATGAACAAAAGATCTAGGGGATGATCTCAAGAGGAATAACATAAGAATCATCGGAGTACCAGAAGGGCAGGGAAGCAACCCCAATGAAATAGCAACAGTTACAGGTATCATTGCTGAGAAGTTCCCAGAGCTGGAGAATGCAGCATTCAGATCCAAGGAGCCCGAAGGGTGCCAGCTAAAAGAGACCCTAATAAAATGACTCCAAGACATATCATAGTCAGAACGATGAATACCACAGATAGATACACAATACTGCAAGCATCGAGGTCAGAGAAGGAAATCACATACAAAGGAGCACCCCTTAGATTTACAGCAGACTTGTCAGAGGAAACCATCTAAGCCCGAAATCAATGGTAGGATATAGAGAAAACACTCAATGAAGTGAACACTTACCAAGAGTACTTTTTCGGGCTAGAGTCTCACACAGACTCAAAGGAATGATACATTATTTCACGGATAAACATCAACTCAGGAACTTCATAGACTCAAAAACCAAACTTAAAAGAAAGACTAAAGAGATTACTGTATGACAAGACAAACCCCCACAAGGAAAACAAACCTCTACAGAAAGATGGCACAGAACCCCATGACAATAATCTCTATCAATGTCACTGGTCTAATACACAGAGTGGCAAAATGGATTAAAAAATGAAATCCAACATTCTGCTGCCTACAAGAAACACATCTGAACAGTCAGAGCAAACACAGACTCAAAGTCAAAGGATGAAAAACAATTCTTCAAGCAAACAACTCCCTCAAAAAAGCTGGGGTGGCCATACTAGTATCCGACAACATAGATTTCAGGAATAAAAAGATTAAAAGGGACAGCGAAGGCCATTTTTTAATAATCAAGGGATATGTAAATCAGGAAGAAATCACACTCCTAAACATATATGCACCAAATCAGGGGGTAGAAAAATACTTAAAACACCTGCTTAAAGACTTCAAATAGGACATTGGTAGCAAACAATAGTAGTTGGAGACGTCAACACTTCCTTATCACCTTTTGATAGAACAACAAAACTAAATCTCAGCAAGGAAATCCTGACTCTGAAGGAATAAATGGGAGAGAGGGCTAAAAGATGTATACAGGGCTTTTCATCCCCCCAAACCAAATACACATTCTTTTCCAGTGCACATGGAACATTTTCCAAGACAGACCACGTGCTGTGCCATAAAACGTACCTCAATAGAATCAGAAAGATAGAAGTTGTATCAACTGTCTTTTCAGACCACGATGCACTGAAAAAGAAGATAATCACACACAGAGACAAGGAATGAAATCAAACACCTAGAAACTAAACAGTTCAATGTTGAGGAACGAGTGGGTCAGAGAGGAAATCAAGGAAGAAATCAAAAGATTCCTGGAAACAAATGAGAATGAAGACACGAGCTACCAGAAGTTGTGGGGCACAGTGAAAGCAGTGTTGAAGGGAAATTTTACAGCTTTGCAAACGTTTATCAGGAAGGAAGAAAGGCCTTACATTAGTAACTTGACTTCACAGCTTAATATCTCAAAAATGACCAACAAAAAGAGCTCAAATCAGGCAGGAGGAAAGAAATAATAAAACTGAGATCATAAACTAATGAGCTTAATTCCAAAAAAAATATCCAAAAGATCAATGAAACCAAGAGCTGGTTCTTTGAAAAAATAAGTAAGATCGATAAACCACTAGCAAGACTCACAAAGAAAGAGAGAGAACCTTAATAAACCAAACCAGAAATGAAAAGGGGGGCAACACAACAGAAACCAAAGAAATTCCAAAGATCCTCAGAGATTATTTTGAAAGTCTGTATGCCACGAAACAAGAGAACCTACAAGAAATTCATAAATTCCTGGATTCCTATAACCTCCCAATGCTGAGCCATGAAGATCTGGAATACCTGAATAGGCCTATCACTATCAAGGAAATTGAACAGTAATCAAAGTCTTCCCCCCCCAAAAAAAAAGTCCAGGTCCAGATGGATTTACTAGTGAATTCTTCCAAACATTTAAAGAGGACCTACTGCCAGTCCTTTTCAAGCTTTTCCAGGAAATTGAAGAAACAGGAACACTTCCAAACAGTTTCTATGAGGCACATATAGCCCTAATACCAAAATCAGACAGAGACACAAAAAAAAAAGAGAGAGAGAAAATTACAGGATTACAGGCCAATATCCCTGATGAACATGGATGCAAAGATCCTCAACAAAATTAGCGAACAGAATCCAACGACTTATCAAAAAGATCATACACCACAACCAAGTGGGATTCATCCCGGGTATGCAAGGATGGTTTAATATTCACAAGTTAATCAGCATAATCCATAATATCAATAAAAGAAAAGATGAAAGCCATATGATCATATCAATAGATGCAGAGAAAGCATTTGACAAGATCCAGCACCAGTTTATGATGAAAACTCTCAGAAAAATCGGAATTGAAGGAACTTTCCTCAATACAGTCAAAGCCATCTACTACAAGCCCATGGCAAGCATTATCCTCAGTGGGGAAAAACTAAAAGCCTTCTCTCTAAGGTCAGGGACAAGACAAGGATGCCCACTCTCACCACTTCTGTTCAATGTAGTACTGGAAGTATTTGTCATAGCAGTTAAGGAAGAAAAAGATATTAAGGGCATCCAGATAGGAAAGGAAGAAATCAAACTCTCACTATTTGCAGATGACATGATACTATACTTAGAGAACCCTAAAGCCTCTACCAAGAAGTTCCTTGGTGAATCACTGTGAGGTAGACCCTTACAAAGCTGTTCATGGTTGGGCTTCAGCCATACAGTGCTCCAACACCGTCCCCCCACCAGGGCACATTTCCCATCACCAGAGTCCCCAGGTTCCCTCCCATCAACCCCACCCCCCATCCCCTGCCTCTATGGGAAGGGATTCTCTCTCTCTCTCTCTCTCTCTCTCTCTCTCTCTCTCTCTCTCTCTCTCTCTCTCTCTCTCTCTCTCTCTCTCTCTCCTCTTGGGCATTGTGGTTTGCAATATTGATACTGAAAAGTTATCAAGAATATCCCTTACCTACTTTTTAACCCTCAGATCTTGTCCGGCGTGATCCTTCCCAGCTATTATTATCACACCTGTCTCTTCTCTATCTTACCTACCCTCAGTCCCCCCCACACACACATTTCTGGTTAGCTCCAACCACTGACCAGTCCTCCTAACCCCTGTTTTCCCTGGCCATGGATATTTTTCTGTGCATGGGACTGGTCAGTTGTCTCCGATTGACTCAAGTCAGTCTTCATTGTCTTATTGGGAACCCCTGATTCCTGTATCGTCCCCTGGGAACAGGGATTTGCAGCCTGCAGTTCTGCCCCTGCCGTACCCGTGATTCTTTAAGTTTTGTGTGACGTGTGAGACTGTTCTGTGACGGCCCTGTCACGGGTTAACCCGCCCATTCTCATCCCTCGCTCTGTCCTGCGTCTCTTCAATCCGTACATGCCGTCCTGTGGTGTTGTTAGAAGCATATGCTCAGCCCTGTGGCCACTCGGTTAATTAGTCATCTCGAATTTCTGTCTTCAGCCCATTGTGTTTGGCCGTCGTGCCTGTCCTCCTCGGGAATCTCATTCTGCTGGGTATTACCTGTGACCGTGATCCATCTTCTCTGTTGGAACGCTTAGTGCCAAAGTCGCTTGGAACCACTTGGGTAACTGAAATGTCTTTCGTCTACGCTTTTCTATTTAGGCAGTAAACACACATCTACACCGTGTGAACAGATGCACAGATGAATAAAGAGAAACACACACCTACACGCAACCTTTCGTTATACCCAATTTAAAAGCATCTATATGTACGTGGCATTCTTATTTTTGCATTAGAGCAGTATTTTATTACTATTATCGGGATGGAATCGTGACTTTCACACTCTAAACGTTGTTCCGTTGAGTCCCAATTATTTCTCCTTCTGATGCTCCGACTGTCTGACCTGGGGTAGGGGCTCTGCTCAGGGCTGGCCACTGCTCTGCTCCCCGTGGTCACGCCTGTCTGGGGCTGAACTCGGGTCTCCCCGGCTCTCCCGGTATTGCTCAGGGAGAGGAGACGGACCAAGACTTAGCCCTGGGCAGCGAGGGGTGGACACACTGCCCGTCCTCGGGGGTCTGGCAGTGCCGTCTCCTCGGGGGCTGGAACATCCACACGTGTACCGGCAGCTCGCACTCTGCCCCTCCTTAGCTGCGGTTTTCCCACTCATTCTCCCCGGATCAGACAACTCTCCCCTCGACCAACTCTTCACGGCCGAGTCTCTCGCAAAGGTCCTGTGGCCACATGCGCAGACTCGTGAGCCTCTCATGATTGTCCTGTCGTCACGTTTGCCCCCATGTGCAGACCTGTGTGAGTCTCTCACAAGTGTCCTGTGGTCACGTGTGCCCCTACTCGGGCAACACACAGACCCATGACGTCATACGCAGCCCAGATCGACGTTTGGGTTCTACTCCGCCCCCGACACAGTGTCCACCCAGACACTCCTGGACATCGGGGACTGCTTTGTGCCACCCGGGCATCTGGGTGTCATCGAAAGAACTCACAGGTAGAGAGGGGACTGGCCCAGCAGCTGACACTGGTGCCAGTCTTGGCACTGTGGGAAGCTTCTGGAAAGACGCCTGAGGCAGGGCTGTGGAGGGGCGCCAGGCTGGGGGGCACGTGCGTGGCCCGGGGCCTGGGGGGTCAGAAGCTCCCGTGGGGGGGATCTCAGCAGGTCCATCCTTGCTATTTAGGGGCCTCCCCGCCCCTAACACCCCATTCCCCGGGCCGGGGGAGCTAGTCCTGCAATGAGCCTCGGGTGTGACCCGCCAAGGCGAGGTGCGGGTAGCGGGCTGACGGCCGCGCGGGAGGGCGCCGGGGGTCTCTGCTGCGGGCACAGCGGCTGCCCCGTGAGAGTCGCTCCCCAGGGGAGATCCAGCTGTGCCTAGAGAGGACCAGCACTCGGGCAGTGATTTCTGTGGCTGTTGCGGGACTGTTACTGTTTGGCTTTCGGGACATGCCGGGGTGCTCAGGGCTCATCCTGGACTCGGGGCTCACTCCTGGGGGGGCGCGGGGGACCAGGCCCGGGCAGGCGTCTTCTTCCCCTACTGCCGCCTCGGCCCCTTGAGCTGGGCTCTGCACACAGGACCCCAGGGCCCCTCCCCCCAGCTCCCACACTGCCCCGGCTCTGCAAGTCCGACTAATCCGTCAGGGTCCGGCAGTCTCCCCGTGCAGACCTACTGCGCGCGCTGCCCTGCAGTGGAGGGCCTAAGGCTGCGTGCTTGAGGCGCGCGCGCTCCCTCCCTCTCTCCCCCCTCTGCCTCACTCCCCCTCTCTCCCCCTCTCTCCCCCTCTCTCCCCCTCTCTCTCCCCCTCTCTCTCCCCCCTCTCTCCCCCTCTTCCTCTCTCTCCCTCTCTCCCCCCTCTTCCTCTCTCTTCCTCTCTCTCCCTTCTCACCTTCCCTCACTTTCCCTTTCTCTTTCAACACCCTCTCTCTCCCCCCCTTCCCTCCCTCTCCTTCCCTATGTCTCTCCCTTTCTCTCTCTCTCTCCCTTTCTCTCTTCTTTCTCTTTCTTTCTTTCTCTCTTTCTTTCTCTCCTTCCTTCCTTCCTTCCTTCCTTCCTGTCTTCCTTCCTTCCTTCCTTCCTTCCTTTCTTTCTTTCTTTCTTTCTTTCTTTCTTTCTTTCTTTCTCTCTTTCTTTCTCTCTGTCTTTCTCTCCTTCCTTCCTTCCTTCCTTCCTGTCTTCCTTCCTTCCTTCCTTCCTTCCTTCCTTCCTTCCTTTCTTTCTTTCTTTCTTTCTTTCTTTCTTTCTTTCTTTCTTTCTTTCTTTCTCTCTTTCTTTCTCTCTGTCTTTCTCTCCTTCCTTCCTTCCTTCCTTCCTGTCTTCCTTCCTTCCTTTCTTTCTTCTTTCTTCTTTCTTTCTTTCTTTCTTTCTTTCTTTCTTTCTTTCTTTCTTTCTTTCTTTCTTTCTCTCTTTCTATCTCTCCCTCCATCCCTCCTTCTCTCCCTCTGTCTCTCCCTCTCTCCCTCTCTCTCCCTCCCTCTCCCTCTCCCTCTCCCTCCCTCTCTCTCTCTCTCTCTCTCTCTCTCTCTCTCTCTCTCTCTCTCCCTCTCTCTCTCTCCATACACCCCACCCCCCCATGATGGAGCAGGACCTTCTTCTTGGGTTCTTCCTGGGGCAGAGTGGGGCAGACCAGGGGCGTGGGGCCTTGGGGAAAGTGACCTAAATGAGGCGCTAGACGCTGAGAGACTGGGCGGGGGACAAGGGTGGGCGTGGGGATCAGGACCCGGGGGCACTTCCGGAACAGGCTGCTGGGAGGGTGCTGGACACCACACGTGGCCACTTGGGGGGGAAGGGGGGGCCTTGGCTGGAGTGGGCACCGGCCCAATGAGGGTGCGAGGCGTGGGGGGTCGCAGGCGGTGCCTGTCTGTGGGGACGCACTCCCTTCTCCTGGGGACACACTCAGCTGGCCCTGCAGTGACCAGGACCCCCAGGCCATTTCACAGATCCAGCATCCCTTTACAACCCCAGGGATGGGCTGGGAAGCATCTTCTTTCCCTCCAGGAAGGCCGAGTCCTCTGGATGGGACCCACCGGGTGGGCTGTCCCTGGCCGGCCCGCCATCGTTCTCCTTTCAGAGCCGGGACCCTCCCCAGCCTTGTCGCAGAGCTGCCCTGCCCGCCACCCCCGGCTCAGCCGGCTGCTGTGTCTGTGCCACGTCCGGCGGCCACCCCGGGCCGGGTCAGCTCCCAAGAGAAGGCAGGAGCAGGAGGGAATGAAGGTGGGTGGGAAGGCGGGAGAGGGGAGGGTGGTGAGGGCGGTGCAGGGCAGAGGGCACCGAGAGGCCGCCCGGAGGCGGGCAGCGTCCACGCACAACGGCCGCCCGGGAACCACGCCCAGTTCTGGGCCTGAGCGGGGCGAGAGGAACCCGGCGTCTGTCTGCGAAAGACGAGGTTCCGCTGCCCTGGTGGTTCTGTCTCTGGGGGTCCTCGCCCAGCAGTGCCCGCGGCCCTCCTGGCTCTGCACCCCCGAGAAACCCCGTGGCCAGCGGGCCAACCGGGAGCTCCTGGGGGGCCCCTCCTTCCGGCCGCGCCTCCCCTCTGCAGCGTGGTGGCCCGGGGCTGAGGGGACGGATGGGCACTGACCCAGGGCAGGAGCCGAGAGCAGACGCGGGGAATAGCACGAGCGGCTCTCGGGGCAGCCGTGGACAGGGGCGGTCGGCGCTATTGTCCCCTGGGCTTCCCTCCGACCGGGAGGACGCCTTGTGTCTGGAACAGGGTGGTATTTTTAGGAGGAAGCGAACACACAGCACGGGTCATAAATAACACTGATCTATTATTTAGCGGCAGAACAACCTCCCCGCGCCCGCAGGGGCCGAGGGCCGGGAAAAGTGGGCAGAAAATAGCTTCGAAGACCAAGCTGGGCGGCGCCCTTTGGAAGGCCGTCGGCGTTCACGGACGTGTGGGCCCGAGTTGTGGGGGCGGGGCGGGGGTCCCTCGGCGTCAGGGGCAGCTCCTCTCCTGGTCTCATAGTTAAGGCCCCCTGGGCTGCCGGCCTGTTCCATGGTCACCAGGGCCGCCGGCGGCTAATTACGCTCGACTGTATCGAGGTGACCTAAGGGGACACTGAGTGTCACGGGGGCGTGTCCAGGGGCGGGGCCGGGGGACACAGGGACGCCCTGGGGTGGCTGAGGAGCCTCCCTGGGCCAGCGCAGCCTCAGGGCCGGCTGCTGCGTCTCAGGGTCCGTGTCCCATGTGTGAGGTAACAGACAGTTGCTCTCGCTCCCCTGAGACTTCCTCTGGCTGTGTTTGGGGGCGCCGGAGAGGGACCCCGAGGGCGAGGGCCCACGGGACACTGTCGCTCTGGAGTGGGCAGCGCTGACCCGCGGGGCCGGAGCGGGGAGCACTGCTGGGAGCACTCCGGGCTGACGGGACCAGGCCGGGCGCTCAGGCCTCGGCTCTGCTCTGGTGTGTCCGGGCAGCCTGCAGCCCCGAGGCCCCCCGGTCCCCAGCCCCTCCCTTCTGGGCAGGGAGAGGGTCACCCGCAGGCGGCCTGGGCACTCCAGGCAGGGGCCCCGCGTGTGGTGGGTGTGGGCGCGGAGACCCCCGCCTGCGGGACCTGCTGTCCGTGCGCAGACCCCTGCAGACAGGCCCGCTGAGGGGCTGGCAGGACCCCGAGGGCACGCACACGCCCTCTCCGGAACAGCCTCCGTCACCAGACTTGGTCCTGTTTATTTGGAGAAATTAGCCTGCGGGGCCTCGAGGCTTACGGGGAACCTGACGCACGAGGAGCCTTTAAACGCTCAGGACGCCGGGGGCCCTGCGGAGACCCCGGGACCCTCAGCTGCCTGTTTGCACAGCCGGGGCTCTGCCCACAGTGCTCCATCACCAGGGACTGAGACCCAGGCAGGGAGCAGGGGCGGGACACAGCACCCGGGGCCTCACGCCGGGCCTTTGCACAGCCCAGGGTATGAGTCATTCACTGGATACGCCAACTAGACGCCACGACTCCCTCGAGTCTTTACCTCAGGCAGACCCCTGGCGAGGCCCAGTCCGACCTGCGGCGACTGCTCCCGGCGGGGGGACAGGGCTGGGGTCTCCCACAGGACTCCACGCGGGGCCCACGCGCCACGCGGCAGGAGCTGCTCCGTCAGCGGGACGGCGGCTGCTGGGCCAGCGCGGGAAGGGCTGGGCTGTGTGCAGAGGCCGGAGGGCCCGTCCCTGACCCCCCACCCCGCCTACCGGGGGCCGGCACCGCCCGTCTTCACGCTCTCCCCGGACCCGCACCTGCTGTGCTGGTATCTGTGACAACACAGCTCGTGACATTGAAGCCTAAGCAGCAAGACTTTCCGGGGACAGCTGTGGCCCGAGGTTTTCCGCAGGACTAAGAATAATTCCTCTGTCTTCCTGACGGTCAGGGCAGCTGGCGCCTCTCGAGAAGGTGTGACGGCTGGCTTCTCGGAGCCGGCTCCCGGGCCCTGGGCCCTGGCCTGGTGGCCGAGACCACCCGGCTCGTTTTTCTTTCTGCACCTCCGGGGAGGGGGGTCAGGAGGCATCTCCGAGGCTGCAGTTGCTGCCTCTCCTCCCCCCCGCTCTGTCCTGCGTCCCCCTGTCTGACCACCCTCGGAGGTTCCACGGCCGGGGACGTGCAGGCACCCCAAAGTAGCAGGGGGCACTGTAGCTCTGTAGCACTGCCGTCCCATTGTTCATCGATTTGCTCGAGCGGGGCACCAGTAACGTCTCCATTGTGAGACTTGTTGTGACTGCTTTTGGCGTATCGAATACGCCCCGGGGAGCCTGCCAGGCCCTGCCGTGCGGGCGGGATGCTCTCGGTAGCGCGGAGGGTGAATTTTTCTACTGCAAACCTCAGAATGTAGGGCAGAGCTGGAGCGTGGGGTCTTGGCCTTTCCTTTCCTCGTACACATTTGTCTTCCGGGTTGGGGTCACCCGGCAGGGCTCCGAGAGCCGCCCGGGGGGCTCGGGGGACCACAGCGGGTGCAGAGCACTGGCCTGGTCAGTAGCTGCAGGCCAGCAGCCCCGCCCGTCCCGCTTGGCCCCTGCTCCGCCTCTCCCTCGGCCCCCCCGCCCCCCGCCCGGCCTCTCTGAGGATCCTGACCCGTGCGCTTCCTGAGAGCTCCCCGCAGACGCCGAGGAAATCAATTTCTCGCTCAGCGCTGGGCTGGCTTTCTCCCTGGCACGCAGCAACCCACCCAGCCGTGCCCTAGGGGAGAGACCCCGCTCTTCTGCAGGGTGGAGCGTCCCCATGGCATGAGAGCGAAGGGGGGCAGCATCTTTCAGCGTGGGAGTGGAGGGCTGCCTGGAGGAGGGGGCTGGTTCAGCTGCTTCTCCCCTTCCCCCACCCCAGCCGCTCACCCCCCATGTGGGCTCTGAATTCATGCTGCTGGGGAGGAAACCGTGGTTGTAACCCACAGACCCCCCCCTGACCCCCACATCCTGGCAGGACAAGGGAAGGCCTGCTGAGCACTGGAGGAGTGAGCAGCAGGAACCAGTCGGAGGGCAGCAGGTGACAGCCGCTGCCTCCTCTGACCCGGGCTGGGGAGGGGCTGTCTCCAGCGCTCTGCGGGCTGGCACTGGGCATGGGGTCCCCGAGGACCTGGGCTTCTCCCTGGGGCTGATGGGGCTCGGGGGGCCTGTTCCTGCCCCAGGGCCGGGCCGGTGCCAGCACCTGGCAGAGGTGTCTCGGGCACACGAGGGAGTCTCTCAGGCTGGGCCGGCCCTCCCTGCCAACCCGTGCATCAGCCCTTGTCCCTGGTGCCACTCGGGCCTCCCCCCTCCCCCCCTTACAATGACCCCAGTGTGCGGCGGGCGGCGAGTCTGCACGGAGCCGTCCCTGCAGCTGCTCTGGCCCAGGCCGCCTGCCATCCTGGGGCGGGCGCTGCCAAGCCAGGGCCGGGCTGCCCGGGGCCTCGCCACAGACGACCGTCTCTGGCGCCGCTCAGCCGCCCCAGCTGGGCCACGGGCAGCATCTCTCTGTGAGGGGCGCGGGCCCGAGACCCAGCCCCCACCGCTGCTCCCCACAGACCCTCGTCCCCCCCACCTTGCCTCATGGCTCCCCAGATGGAACCCGCAGACGCTAGCCGGAGAGCCCGGCGCCCAAGGTCTGGGTGTTGGGACACCCGCAGGCTCCAAGGGCGGGACGGGCGGGAAACTCCGGGTGGCTGTCCAGGTGGCGTGGACGGTGTTTCTCTTTCTACTCTCCGCAGCTGCCCGGCTCACGGCCCTGAGACTCTCGGTCCCTGCTCTCAGGACGCCGGGCAGAGCCTGACGGGGAAAGGCTCCGCTGATGTCCTTCACGTTGAAGAACAGATTTGGGATCTCGAGAGTGTGTAGAAAGGGCAGCTGAAACCTGGAGAGAAACCACATTCTTCTTCTTCGTGGCTGTATGCTTGTTCTGTGGCCAGACGGCCGTTGGCGTCTCTCTCTCTCTCTCTCTCTCTCTCTCTCTCTTTCTCGCTCTCTCTGTCTCTCTCTTCTGTCTCTTTCTCTCTCTGCCTCTCTGTCTCTGTATCTGTCTCTTTCTCTCTCTCTGTCTCTCTGTCTCTGTCTTTGTCTCTTTGTCTCTCTCTCTCTCTCTCTCTCTCTCTCTCTCTCTCTCTCTCTCTCTCACTGCTCATTTAATATCTAAAAAGTCCTGCCAAAGAGTTAATGTTAGCTGACTTTTTAAAATAAGAAAGCAAAGTGGAGTGAATCTGGCCGTCAGTTCTTTAAAAAAAAAAAAACCTCTGGGTCTTGAAATTATGAGCCAGAAACAGGCATCCCTCACACCTTGTGGCCCCGTGGCCCTGCCAAGAGAAGACGGGTGGCATGCGGCCTCCGTCAGCCCAAATGGAGCCTCTCGGTGTGTGAGGGGACAAGGCCTGGGCCGGGCTGTGTGTGTGCACAGACACAGTGACGCTCTTCTGGTCTGGGCAAAGGCTCGGACGTTCAGACATGACTATGGTAAGGAGTGACCCTGGAGGCTCACGCAGAGAGAGAGAGAGAGAGAGAGAGAGAGAGAGAGAGAGAGAGAGAGGGAGGGAGGGAGGGAGGGAGGGAGGGAGGGAGGGAGGGGAAAGGAGGAAAAGAGAGAGGGGGAGAGAGAGAGAGAAAGAGAGAAGGCTTTTACTTTTCTACTGGAGGCTTATCTAAACATTGGACTTAATCTTTTGCCAAGCTCACTTATTATCCTCACATATTAAAAACTGGTTAGAGATGAAATGAAAGTGGGCATCATTCTTGACTCGTTATATTCTAGGAGTTTATTCTAAAGAAATAACTGGGCAATAATAAAATGTTTAATATATATTTACACACACATCTCTATTTCCAGGAAGGTGACGGCTGCGTCTCATGCAGGAACAGCTGAATACTGGTCTACAGACAATCTGCCGAACAAAATCAGGCACATCCAGGCAACGGGACATCATGGAATGGTTTCTCGAAACCATCATCTGGTGCAGCAGACATGAGAGGGGAGGGGGTCTCAGGGGGGAGGGCCGGCAGTGAGGGGGTCTCAGAGGGGAGGGCCGGCAGTGGGGGGGACTCAGAGGGGAGGGCCGGCAGTGGGGGGGTCTCAGAGGGGAGGGCGGGCAGTGGGGGGTCTCAGAGGGGAGGGCCGGCAGTGGGGGGGTCTCAGGGGGGAGGGCCGGCAGTGGGGGGGTCTCAGGGGGGAGGGCCGGCAGTGGGGGGGTCTCAGGGGGGAGGGCTGGCAGTGGGGGGGTCTCAGAGGGGAGGGCGGGCAGTGGGGAGTCTCAGAGGGGAGGGCCGGCAGTGGGGGGTCTCAGGGGGGAGGGCCGGCAGTGGGGGGTCTCAGAGGGGAGGGCCGGCAGTGGGGGGGACTCAGAGGGGAGGGCGGGCAGTGGGGGGTCTCAGAGGGGAGGGCCGGCAGTGGGGGGGTCTCAGGGGGGAGGGCCGGCAGTGGGGGGGTCTCAGGGGGGAGGGCCGGCAGTGGGGGGGTCTCAGGGGGGAGGGCCGGCAGTGGGGGGTCTCAGGGGGGAGGGCCGGCAGTGGGGGGGTCTCAGGGGGGAGGGCCGGCAGTGGGGGGGTCTCAGGGGGGAGGGCCGGCAGTGGGGGGTCTCAGGGGGGAGGGCCGGCAGTGGGGGGTCTCAGAGGGGAGGGCCGGCAGTGGGGGGGTCTCAGGGGGAGGGCCGGCAGTGGGGGGGTCTCAGAGGGGAGGGCGGGCAGTGGGGAGTCTCAGAGGGGAGGGCCGGCAGTGGGGGGTTCTCAGAAACGGCCCTTTCCTGAAGGAGGGAGGGGCGGGCACGAGGTGTGTTCAAGGAGCTGACCAGACGCTGCGCGCCCAGGGGGGCCGTGTCGGGCACTGCCCGGGGCCCAGCCAGTGCTGGCCTTTGGGTCCCAGTGTCCGGAGTGGCGGGTACGGTGGCGGCTGGACACTGTGGGGGGCAGTTAGTCGCCCAGGGTCCGGCCGGCTCTCGGGGTGCTGCTTTGCTGTTTC
Source organism: Sorex araneus (assembly GCF_027595985.1). Taxonomy (NCBI): domain Eukaryota; kingdom Metazoa; phylum Chordata; class Mammalia; order Eulipotyphla; family Soricidae; genus Sorex; species Sorex araneus. The sequence continues at coordinate 2,696,450 of NC_073305.1, read as the reverse complement.
TCGGGCACTCGGACGAGCCCCTCGGGAAAGAGCCTCGGGGAAGCCTGTTCCGTGGAGGGCAGTGCCTGGGGTCACTCCCGGCCCTGCGGGCGAGCCCCGGCAGTGTCGGACACCACCTTCCGCCTCTCGGCCTTCACGGGGCTCCTGGGCGCCGGTTATTTTCCCAGCTGCAGAGAGCGATGGGGATGTTCTGAAACGTGACGCGCGCGGGCCGGCTAGCAGGTGCCTGTTCCCCTCCCCGAGGACGCGTCCCTGCCACGCTGCGTCTGGGGTGGGACAACCCCCCGCCCCACGGCAGCAGAGTGGGCGGAGCCTGTCCATGACGGGCGAGGCCACCTGAGCGTCAGCGTGTGGCCACCACGCCCGGGGCTCCCTGCCCGCTGTCCCCGCTGCCCCCCTCAGCTCCGCCTGGGCCTCTCCACTGTGTCCTGGCGTGTCCCAGCTGGCGCTCGTGCCTGTCTGGGCTCCAGACAGGGCCAATGGGGTCGACAGGATGAGGCTCGGGCGGGGCCGGGGGCCAGGAGCCTTGGGTGCCACAGGCCACAGGGCTGGGGACAGGCCCTGGCCTGGTGCCCGAGGGCGGGAGCCCAGGATTGAGGGGACTCAGAGAGAGGGTTCGGGGGCTGCAGCCCCGTCAGGAGCGGGAGCCGCCCCCGCAGCGCCCGGGGAGGCCTGCAGGGGCCGCAGGTGGGCTGGGACAGGCCCCCGGGCAGGAGGAGGTGTTGGTGCCCGGGGCTGTGCCAAGTTGACAGTGACGGCGCTGTGTGTCCTTGGGGACCCCGGCACCACTTGGGAAGAGTCGGGAGTGACGCAGGCCTTCCAGAATGTTCCCAGAGAGACGCGCAGGTGCAGGCAGAAAGCACACGCACGGGGCCGGGTGGACGGCAGTGTCGGCTCAGCCAGACCTGCCTCCCCTGAGGCCCTCGGAAAGGAAACAGAGTCGCGTCCAGGGACACTGGCCTGCCCTGGGGCCTGGGCGGGCCCCACAGTCCCGCCCTGGGACACTGGCCTGGACCCGCCTTCGCTGGCCCCGGCGAGAGCCCTGCCAGCCTCCGGCCCCTCGGCCTGTCCTTCCCGAGGAGACGGCACAGGGTCACCCTCGGCCTCTGTCCCCGTCACCAGCCCTCGGCCTCTGGGCTGTGGCGCTGGAGGAGGAGGAAGGACCGTCCGGGTTCCCCACAGGGCCCGGGTCCCTTCAGGGCGACCAGCCTCGGGCTCAGCTCGGTGCTGGGGGCAGAGGGGAGGAGCTGCTGGTGGGGGGCCCGCGAGGGCTCAGGGCCCAGCTGCCCCCGGGACACTCGGGCCCCTCAGGGCGGGGCATCGAGGCCGGGCGCCGCCCCACGCAGGCCCCTTCCCCCTCCTCCTCTCCGGCCACAGGCGTGTCCTCCGGGAGGCTGAGCCCGGCCAGGGGAAGCGTTTCCCGCGGGATGGGCCCCTTCCCGGGAGAGGGCGGGCTGCCACACTGGGAGGCTGCTTGGGCCCAGAGGGCGGCGGGCGAGGCCCCCACTGCCCTGGGCAGCGCCCCGCGTGCTGCTCAGCCGAGTGGGCGAAGGCAACGGCTCGCAAACAAGCTCAGAACTCAGCGTTCAACCCCCACAGAGACGGGCTGCGTCTGCAGGGCTCCATGGAGCACTTTGGGGCGAGGAGCATGTCGGGGTGAGGAGCACGTCGGTGCAAGGAGCACTTTGGGGCGAGGAGCACGTCGGGGCGAGGCCGCCCGAGCTGCGGAGACCCCCCTGCAGTGCGGAGCAGGCGAGCCCTGCGCCAGGGTGGCCGGCCAGGCCCTGCTCGAGACGGGCTGACTCAGTCTCCCCGGGCTCGCCTCTAATACCAGCAGCACAGCTGTAGGGGGCGCCATGGAGCTTCGCGGTGTCCACTCGCTCCGAGGGACAGTCCCTCTGGTGCAGCTGGCCACGGTGACAGTGGGAGCCCCCCAGAGCCGAGGCGGGGGCTGAACTTTGGTCCCACCTTCCTCTTGCCCCTGAGGCGGAGGACGGGGGCATCGGGGCAGGCTCTGAGCAGCGCCCAGGAGCAGCGGCCGCCGGGTTCCTCCTGCTTGCACCCCACAGCGTCACGGGCCGGCTGCGTGAACACGCCTGGCCCCCTGGCCAAGGGCCGGTCGCCCACCCAGAGGGCACTCGCTGGCCCCTTTGCGCTCACGGTTCACCTGAGGAGGTCGGGGGGCAGGAAGGCCGGCTGGGGGCAGCCTCGCCTCAGATCCCGTCCCTGTGGCAGCAGGTCAGCCCGGAACACGGGCAGGTGTGGTGACAGCGAGACCCTCTCTCCGATGTGCTCAGGGTGGAGGGCAGCAAGCACACACACACACACACACACACACACACACACCCACACACACACGCGCGCGCGCATACATGCACACACACGCACACACATGCATACATGCACACACACGCACACACACGCACACTCACACACACGCATGCACACACTGCACACACACTCACACACATGCATACACATGCATACATGCACACACACGCACTCACACACGCACACGCACACGGCACCCTCCATGGCGGGCTTCGGGGATCAGCGTGGCCGCCATGGACCCAGGGGCGACTGCCCCACACAGGCCAGGGCACCTGCGGGGCCAGCCGAGTCCCCCAGGCTGGACACTGAAGTGGGTCCTCAGTGTCCTCGAGGAGCCAGGCTGGGAGAGACACGTGATCTCTGGGATCGGGACCCTAAACTCGCTACCCATCAGCTCTGACGGGGGCCTCTGGGGGCGCCCGAGGGAGCGTGTGCAGCAGGAGGAACACCAGTGCCGTGGGTGCAGGTGGACCTGGCCTCCAGGACTTGGACCGGACAAGATGGTTCCCGGGTCATGGGACTAGATGCTTCCTGGGTCATGGAGCCAATATCCTTGGGTCAAAGGACCAAGTGCTTCTTGGGTCACGGGACTAGATGACCCAGGGTCATGGGACCAGGTGCTTCCTGGATCGCAGAACAGATGTTCTGGATAAGGGGACCGGGTGTTTGCTGGGTCATGGTACCAGGTGTTTGCTGGGTCATGGTACCGGGTGTTTGCTGGGTCATGGTATCGGGTGTTTCCCGGGTCAGGGGACCAGGTGTTTCCCGGGTCAGGGGACCGGGTGTTTGCTGGGTCATGGTACCGGGTGTTTCCCAGGTCATGGTACTGGGTGTTTCCCAGGTCATGGTACCGGGTGTTTCCCGGGTCAGGGGACCGGGTGTTTCCCGGGTCATGGTACCGGGTGTTTCCGGGGTCAGGGGACCGAGCGTTTCTGGGCGAGTGGTCTGCACTGAATGGGAGAAGCCTGCACTGAAAGCATAGGCCGTGAAGGGTGAGGGGAGAGAGGAGGGAGGTGCGCACTGCAAAGCTGAAGACTTCCTCTGTTTTGCTTTACTTAAATTTCTTTCTCAACGTGCATTGGAATGTGACGAGCACTTAGCCCGGTTGATCTGGAAGGGGCGGCCTTCCAAGGGCCCCTCGGAAGGGAGAGGCGGGTCTTGGAGGAGTGTTGTGTGTTAATATTTTCAGAAAACTGGCAGTTCTTGAGCGATTTTTATTAGATCAATAATTTATTCCAATTTCCATGTGAGATCAGTAAGCAAGACATTTGTCACCAGGGAGCTCATCCCCCATCATTTAATCTCTTCCTCCCAACTCAGGCACATTTGCTTCGCTTGCTTCCACAGGACAAAAATCCACAGAACCTGCAGAATTAGGACGATGTCACTCAGCTCCCAGAGACAGTGCTCAGGGTTAAAAGGAAGCAGCCTCAGCTGAAATAAAGAGGCGCCCAAATTGACCAGGAGCAAGTTCTAATAAATATTTATGGCTTAAAGTATAATAATTTCCTATTTATCATCCTTGCTCTACACCAAAATAAGTGATGCTCTATTCATAGGAGCACCAGGAAGGCTGAGCTTCCAAAAGGGGCTTTAAATAATTTATATCAGAAGCATTGCTGTCACACGATATTATTTTTAATAAATCATTTTAATAATCACATATCATTGAGCTTTTGTGCGCTCCATTTTTCACTGGAATATGATGAGTCAGAGGCAGGGCTAATAGACTCGCCACCGGAGAGAATCAGACTTAGAGACTTCTCGAGAAGAGCCTCGTTTCTCTAAGACTTCTCAGCCAGCACTAAAAACAGAGCAAGATGCTCCTTTTGGTTTTCCGAGGCGCAGGGAGAAAAGGCTCGCACCACGTCACTAGCGCGGCCAGGTAAGACACATCAGCCAGGTAGCTATGGGACAGCCCACGTGGATGTCCGCCCTGCTAATTCGGATCAAGTTCGTTAAGGGGCGCAAGTGGGGGGAGGGGCCGGAGAGTCTGGGGAACTGGAGAGGGAGCACTTCCCCTTTAAACCTCCGAAAGGGTGTCTGCGGAGGAACCATGGAAATCCTCGCGAAGTGACAAAAATAGAAATAGAACATTGAGCTATATCCCAACAACTCAACCCATCTCTAAAGAAAACATATGTCCTAGATGTTTGATATTTCTCCCAGGGAAAATAGATTGTTCTATAGAACAGATGGAGAAGTCGGAACAGCCCAACACACTTCCAAAAAATCTGGCTTTGTCAGAGGTTCTAGAGGCAGGGTAAGTGTCTCCAGACAGCGAGAAGATTCCTTCTTGCGTAACTGCGGGGGGTTGGTCCCGGCCTCTGCACAGCACGCTCTCCGGCACGCGTCTCCGTGACGACTGGGGACCCCCACACGCTGCCCTGGCGCCGGGGGGCCGGTCTCCCGCCTGGTCTGGTGCCCAGAGGGGAGTCAGGCAGCGCGAGCAGGCCCGGGGCCGGGGCCTGGGCAGCCACTCGGCTCGTCCAGAGGGTTCTGCGGGCCCGAACTGTCATCCTCTGCCAACGGACCCTTTATTGCCCATGACTCGATCAGCGGCCCTTTCCTTATTTAATGACCAGCGCTCGCCACCCGGACGGGATAAGGGGCTGGTGGGGAGGATCAGCCGGGTGAGCAGGGAAATTGCTTCTCGGCACCAAAATGAGTTGCGAGATCCTGGGATTAGTTTCAAAAGTTGAAGGCCCGAGGGACTCGGTGTGTGAAATGTCGAGAGGAACGAGAGGCTGGCAGCCCTCGGGACGTGGCTGCGGGTCGGGATTCTGCCGAGGGAGGGGCTGGCCCGAGGGGAAGCCGGGTCTGGTCTGCGCAGAACGTGGGCGGGACCACGGTGGGTGCGACATTCTGGGGGGTGGCTGCCAGCAGGGAGCACAGCCACCGGGAGGAGAGTGGACGGCACTGTGGGCGGGGGGGGGGGGGGCGGGCAGGACGGAGGGAGAGTGGACAGCACTGTGGGCGGGGGAGAGGGGCAGGGCGAGGGGAGGGGATGGTGCCGGGGTACCAGGCAGCGCAGGGTAAGGGGCTATTCTGTGAGCCCCATTTCGCCAAGTCCCAGCTGTTCAGGTAACATCTGTGGGTTTTGCTGGGCAGGTCTGCGGGAGGCCCGAGTTAGAGGAAGGTTGGAATCAAGTTAGAATCCGCAGGTGAGACGGGAGGAAATCTAACCTGGTAAATTGGGCTGCATTTAGCAAGACAAAAATACGCAGGAGTCGGTACAACGACGCACGTCTGGATTCTCCTCCTGGCAGCGGCACCCTGGGGGCGCTCGGGGCTGGCTCTGCACTCGGGCGTCACTCCGGGCCAGCTCAGGGGCGCACACGGGGTGCTGGGATCAAACCCGGGTACTGCAACGTGCCAGGTCAGTGCCCTTGTATGTAGGATATTTTTGTTTGTTTGTTTTTGGGTCACACCCGCGATGCACAGGGGTTACTCCTGGCTCTGCACTCAGGAGTCACCCCTGGCGGTGCTCAGGGGACCATATGGGATGTTGGGAATTGAACCCGGGTCAGCCGCGTGCAAGGCAAACGCCCTACCTGCTGTGCTATGGCTCCAGCCCCGGATTTTTTTTTTTTTTTTTTAACGTGCAAACAAGACAGGCAAAACCTGCCTCAGTGAAAGTCTCCCCGAGCTGGGCTGGGCCTTGACGTGCTTGTCTTGGCCGAGAAGCTTCTCTGCTCGGACCCCCGCCTCGAGTCTCCTGCCCCCAGCGGTCGGCTTGCTCAGCTCCTTCCGTGTGAATCTCCGTCTTCTCCCCAGCCTCCCTCCCAGCGGCCCTGCCCCGCAGGAGCTGGTGGACGCACCGGCGAGGGACAAGGCGGCTCTGGCGGCAACTTAGCTCTGACCACGGGCCTGCACTGTCTCCTCCGCCCCGCGGGGGTCTGTGGCCTGAGGAGGCGGGAGAGGCGGGCAGGCAGCGGGACAGCATCTGCCCCGCGTCACGCACCCGTTCGTGAAGCAACAGCATTTCTAACCCACCTTTTGTTTTCAGATTTTAGCTGGTTTCATTTTTTGAGTCACCGTGAGAGAGACGACCACAAAGCTAGTCACGATGGGCTCCAGGCATGAAACGTCCCAGCACTGCTTCCTCCACCAGCGTTTCCCGGCACCAGTGCTCCCGGGTCCCCTCACAGCACCCACCTACCAGCACCCCCTGCCTGCCTCTATGGAAGACACCTTTCTTTCTTTCCTTCCTTCCTTCCTTCCTTCCTTCCTTCCTTCCTTCCTTCCTTCCTTCCTTCCTTCCTTCCTTCCTTCCTTCCTTCCACTTTTTGGGGGGACTCACCCGACAATGCACAGAGGTTACTCCTGGCTCATACACTCAGGAATTACTCCTGGCAGTGGTTGGGGGACCATATGGGATGCTGGGAATCGAACCCGGGTTGGCCACGTGCAAAGCAAAAGCCCTACCAGCTGTGCTATCATTCCAGCCCTCTTTCTTTTTCTTCCTTTTCCTTCCTTCCTTCCTTCCTTCCTTCCTTCCTTCCTTCCTTCCTTCCTTCCTTCCTTCTTCTTTCTTTCTTTCTTTCTTTCTTTCTTTCTTTCTTTCTTTCTTTCTTTCTTTCTTTCTTTCTTTCTTTCTTTCTTTCTCTCTTTCTCTCTTTCTCTTCCTCCCTCTCTCCCTCTCTCCCTCCCTCCCTCCCCCACCTCTCTCCCCCCCTGAGTGCATTGTGGTAATGAACTCCCTTCTTTCCCTTTACCCCACTCTCTGCCAACCATCCATGGGAACTTTCGTGGAAACGGAACTGTGTGACAGGAGCAGGGAACAGGCTTCTGGTGGGCTCATCAGTCCCACACGTGCCCTGAACCCCTAGAGTGGACCCCACACCTCCTCCCCCAGGTGCCTCCTGCTGGGGCAGGAAGTTTCCAGAATGTCCTGTCTTCCAAAGAACTGAAAGTGGCCACGGAGTCGCTTGAGGCCAATGCACCATTTCTTAGCTCAGCACAGCCCAGCCCTGGCTCCCGGATTCCCGGACCCCCCAGACTCCCGGGGGTGCGCAGTCCCGGCCCCGCCCGAAGGGACACCGGGGCCGAAGCCAAGCCCGGCTGCACAGGGTCACGCTGATGACAGGCTGGACTCAGGACCAAGCAGGTGTTTATCGAAGCGTTCCCGAGCCCCCTGGAGGAAGGTGCTTTTCAAACAGACGTTTCCTTGGGCCCTTTTGCAATGTTTATTTCCAGCAAGTGTTCTTCTCGTAATAAAATATTTAAACACACTAATAGCAAACGCTCACATTCGCGTGTGCTGAAGACCTGAAATTTACTTAGCCGGAGCCGTTTGCTTTCCTGCGTCCGGCCAGCAGGATTCCCAGAATCCAGGGGAGATAAAGGGCTTTTCCTCGGAGCCGTGCGGGCAGCGGCGGGAGGGGTCCGCCTGGCACCAGGACTCCGAGACCCAGCTCCCACCTGCATCCCCACACCTGCGGGCCCAGCTGGCACCTTCCCGCGGCCGGGCCCAAAGCTCGAGAGACTCTCGCCTCTGCGGGTACGACGGGAGGAGACGGGCAGAGCAGGTGCCCACGGCCGTGGGGGTGTCCAGGTTAGGGGGCCGCCTCCTCCCCACAGGGGAAGCAGTGAGCGGGAAGCTCCCGGCCCTCGGAGAGGGGGTTCTAGCGACATGAGATGGTCCTGGGGCTGGTGACCCCGGGCTGGGGTGCCCGGAGCGGAGGCCATGTCCAGTTGACCCCGAGCTGCCCGGGCCTCTCCCGGCTCTCAGCACAGCTCAGACAGCGCCCGGGCAAGACGGCGGCGCTTTGCGCCCTGCGCCGGGAGCCCCAGGTAAACCCTCCTCCCAGGGCAGTTTCTGTGGCCCAGCCACACCCCGGGTGTCTGTTTCTGGCGTCTGCAAGGCGGGGCGGGCAGGGGTGTCCATGCCGCTCTCCCTCCTGCAGGTCCAGCCCGCTCTGCCCCCGCCCGCCCGCCCGGCCCGTCTTGGCCTCGTCGTTCTCTGCTCCACTGCGAGGAGGTTGTGGCCCGAGGAAGCCAGGTGGGCCAGGGTCGGGGGGCTGCAGCTTGCTGAAGGGAAGCACCTTCTGGAAGCTTCCCGCTGCCGGGCTGCGGTGCCCAAGGAGCAGACTCCCAGGCACGGGCGGGCCGGGCCTGCAGCCGGGTGTCACGGGACACGTGCCTGGAGCAAGAGGCCATTAGGAACCGGCACAGCTGGACAGGGTCAGGGGTCGGGGTCCGCTCCGCCCTCGGGGGGAGCGGGGGGCCCAGTCGCTGGGGCTGAGAGCCTGGTCTGGGGCTGAGCGGACGAGGAACGGAACACGCCGGAACGCGCCAACCCACGTTTGTTGCTGGGAACCCGTAGGCTCCCCAGAGCCCCGAAAACCAGTGGCCCCCAAACCCAAACCCAACAGGAAACGGTCCAGCCTCCAGCGGGCCTGAAGTGGGCGGACACGGGGGTAAAGGCCTTTCTGCCAGCGTTTGTGGGCGTGGGGGTCAATGCGTCCGTGGCGTGGTGGGCGTGGGGGTCAATGCACCCGTGGCGTGGTGGGCGTGGGGGTCAATGCGCCCATGGCGTGGTGGGCGTGGGGGTCAATGCGCCCGTGGGGTCAGGACCGGCGAGCTCGCCTGAGGCCGTGCCGGTTGCTGGGCCGTGCGGCTGAGACGGGCCGGGAGCCCCAGGTTCATCTCCTGACAGCCCGTGTTGGCCGCAGGAAACTCACTTCACCTGCGAGGGGCACGGCTGTGCCTTTCAGCCCCCGTCCTCGGGCCATGGAGACAGACGAGGGGGATGCCTGCCTGTTTGTGGGAGGCTCTGAGAGGGCCGGGCGGGCTCGGGTGGGGAGTCTGGGGCCCGCTGGCCTGTGGGTGTGTCCCCCTGGCCCCAGCCCTGCTCTGCCCGCCGGCTGCCCAGGGCCCTGGACGCTGGGTGGGGGCGCCCTCTGGCGGCCACCCGGGGCCAGCGCCGTGGCAGCTGGGGTTCCCCTGGGGGCGGCCGGCCCTGGCCACGCCCAGCCCTCGCCCTGCTCCATTGCCCTTCAGCCCCATGTCAGAAGCTCTCAGGCTTCTAGAAGGTTCCTTCCTCAGGCACCAGCAAGAGGTTCGAGTTAGGCCAACACAGGCCTGAGTGCTCGGGCCCCTCAGCCCCCCTGGCGTCCTCACCACGGAGGGGTCTCGGGCCGGGCCCGCCCTCCGGGGAAGCACAGGCCCTGGTGAGGGTGAGCCAGTGGCACACGGGTCTAGTTCCCGGGCCCGCACACCAGGGACCGTCCACTCCCTCAGCCCTGGGGAGATGGGGGCGGGGCGGGCAGCTCGGGGCCGAGAGCAGCCTGCGGCACCTGGTCCCCTTCACTTTTGTTTGATTTTTTAACATTCAGGACGGGGATTCCCAAGCTGTGCTCAGAGGGTCTGGGGGCTTCTGGAATTCTCAGCCAGCAGTGAGGGGCTCGGGGGGCTGCTCGGCCCACAGTGCCAGGTGGCTCCAGGCCCAGTGGGGGGGGGGCATGTGCAAGCCGACCCTGCCCCTGCCCGGGGTGTAGGCCCACGCACCCCCCGAAGTCAGGGCCGGCTGGGCCCACATGGAGCCGCCCAGGACTTATTTCTCATATCTATGGATGCGGGCGAGGGGCTCTGCTGTTAGGGGCCTGGGCCCACCTCGCTGGATGACACCAGCTCCGGCAGTCGGGGACCAGGAGAGGGAGAGAAGGAAATGGCTGAATCAACAGGCCGGGGAAAGGAAGCTCCCCCCCCCCCCCTGAGCCGGAAGGGCCCTCACCGCCCTGGCCCACCCGTCAGGGACTAGGTCGGTGGGCAGTTGGGGCTCAGGCGTGAAAGGGGCTCAGAGTCGAGTGCTCTCGGGGAGACGGCCCTGATCCACCCTCCCTGGGCTCTGTGCTTGGCATGGCACCAGGCTCCACTGAGCTTTCTTGGCGGCGTCGCCCTGATTCCTAGCTCTCGGGCTGGCGTCTGGGCGCCCGGCCGGGCCTGGGCCCTCAGAGGCGCTTCGGGGACCTGGAGGCTCTTCTGGTTGCTGGGCCCTGGCAGGCGTGTTCGGGGAGGACAGTGTAGAAGCCAGTCGCAGGGCTGTGACCTTGCCCGGGGCTGTGACCTGGCGCGTGGGGCTCAGGGCGCTCTGGAAGGGCAGGAGGCTGACGCGGTGTGGCCGGGCCGAGGGCCGGGTGGGGACGGCAACAAGGAAAGGACGTATGGAGGCCACGTCCTGGCGCAGTGACCGGCAGTGGCCCTGACTTCTCTGTCCCGGCCTGAGTGAGGGACGGGGCATCCTCCCCGCCTCCCTGGCCGGGCCCTGGGGCTAGGGCAGAGCTGCCCCCTGGCTCGGCGATGGAGATGGTCCCCCTCCCCCCCAGCCCTCCCTGCTGGCTTGGCTGCTGCTCCAGCTCCACTTCTTCCAGGCTGGCCTCTGGGGACCTCTCACGACGATGGGGCAGCGATGGTCCAAACTGGGCCTCGGGCAAGACTTGCTGGGCCCGCCCCGGGCGTCACTGGCCACAGCCCGGAGTCCTCAGGCTGAGTTCTAGAAGCGTGCCTGGGGGCTCCGCCTGGCATTGTGACGTGGGCTCCGCCTCGTCACGGGCGGCACCTGGCGACCCTTCACAGCATCTGCCCAGCTCCGAGGAGGCCGCAGCCTGGCCAGAGCACGGCACCGTCCACTGTCCCGCCGTCAGCACGACAGGAGCCGTGAGTGCGTTTCCCACTTTCCAGGGGGCTTTGCCTGCGCCTGGCCACCTCCCGCTGAAGGGCGCAGGACGGTGGGTTCGAGTGTGTGCTCAGATGGAGCTGGCAGGCGCCCCGGGCCGGGCCTTCTCACTCGCCGGGCTCACGTCACACGGTCGAATTCAGAGCCTCCTGCTCAGACCTGGGGTGCTTCTCTGGGACACGCCGGCCCCTGGCCGCCTCCTGCCCTGCTCGCCGCCCTCCACGCCTCACGGTGCCCAGCCAGCCGCCCCTCCCGTCGGGCTGCTGCGCCCATTGTGGGGACCTCACGGCCTCGAGTTTCTCGGCACCCGACCGTGTCTGGCGTTCGTGCCCATCGAGACTGAGTGCTGAGTGGTATTTGCACGGGAGACCCCACCCTGGCGCTGTGGCGGTTCCCACTTCTGGGACACAGTGTCCGCTGCCTTAAGCGTGTGCGGCCTGCCGGAGTGCCCGCGCTGGCTTCCCGCCCGCTGGCTACTCCTGGGATCTCGTTCTATGCCCGCTGCGTCTGCCCGTCGGAGCGAGCTCGCATGGCCCTCACCCCGGCCCACCCACTGGCCGGTGAGCCTCCGCCAGGTCACTGTCCCCCTGGCCCATTTCGGCCACCACATGCAGTGCCATCACCACTGGGTGGCCTGGCTCGGGTCCCCCGTTTCCCGCTTTAATGATGACGTTGAGCCTCTTTTGGTGTGACTTCGTATCTCTCTACTTCGTATCACTGCTGTTTCGGATCTTCCTCCAAGTCTTCCTCTGATGTTAAAAAGTCTTATTATTGGCCTGAGAAAGCTCTTTATATATTATAGCTATAACTTAGCCCGTCTCTGAAGCTTTGCCTGGCAAATGTCAGATGACAGACATGTGATTCAGTGTGTTGTGCTTCTCCAGCTATACTGCAAGGCGGCCAGGGCACTGACATCGTGACAGGACACCCCTGTGTGTGACCGTCAGGCCTGGACTGTGACCAGGGGGTGGGGTAAGGCGACAGTCAGTGACTGGGGAGATGCACAGTGATCCAGACCCTTGCTCCGCACACAGCTGACCCCGGTTAGATTCGTGGCACCCCATGGGTCCCTCGAGTGCCAGCAGGTGCCATGTCTGAACACAGAGCCAGCAGTAATCCCTGAGGACTGGTGTGAACCCTCCCCCCAAAAAAAAAAATTAAAGCCACAGTCGATTGTGACATCACCTAATGCCATGGTGACGCAGGTGAAGAGCCGATTCCTCCGTCCATATGTCACACAAAAGGATTCCTAATAACCAACACCACTAACGTCGCTGGCACTTACGGGACTTCTCGGCGGTGACGTCCTGGCCTGCGGGCACAGCTCTCCACTTCTGTCACCAACTATAGGGACATCTGTCCCTGGCTATGACGGTCAGGGGACAGGACGTGTGGAACGAACAGGAAGTCTTGCAAAAGCAATTCGGGAAGCAGGTGGGGAAGGCGTGTCACCTCCTCCCCCGCACAGGGACTCCCAGAGGCGAAAGGCAGAGGAGCCCCCGGGGGACGGGGTGCAGGGGAGAAGGGCCACCCTGAGACCCGGCGGGAAGGTGGGCTGGGGAAGGTCATGGCTTAGGGCGCATCTCGCACCGCAGGAGCACGTGGGGACAGGCGAGGTGGCTGGTGTCTGCGCTGATGGCGTCAGATCGAGCCAGGTGTACTCTGGGAATGAGGAGCGGGTGGTCAGTGCAGGCACGGAGAGAGGCGCCGGTCAGCACATGCACGGCAGGAGGGCGCTGGTCAGTGTGGGAAGGTGGGAGGCTGGTCGGTACAGGTGTGGTGGGAGACCACTGGTCAGTGCAGGCATGGCAGGAGCTGCTGGTCAGTGCTGGCATGGCAGGAGCTGCTGGTCAGTGCAGGCAGGGCAGGAGACCGGTGGTCAGTGCAGGCAGGGCAGGAGCTGCTGGTCAGTGCTGGCAGGGCAGGAGGTGCTGGTCAGTGCAGGCAGGGCAGGAGACCGGTGGTCAGTGCAGGCAGGGCAGGAGCTGCTGGTCAGTGCTGGCAGGGCAGGAGGTGCTGGTCAGTGCAGGCAGGGCAGGAGGTGCTGGTCAGCATGGGATGGTGGGAGGTGCTGGTCAGTGCTGGCATGGCAGGAGCTGCTGGTCAGTGCTGGCATGGCAGGAGCTGCTGGTCAGTGTGGGATGGCGGGAGGCTGCTGGTCAGTGCTGGCAGGGCAGGAGGTGCTGGTCAGTGCCGGCATGGCAGGAGACCGGTGGTCAGTGTAGGCATGGCATGAGGCGCTGGTCAGTGCAGGTATAACAGGCCGCTTGTCAGTGCGGGTGTGGCGGGAGGCCACTGTCCAGCGTGGGTGTGGCGGGAAGTGCTGGCACACGAGGAGGAGACAGCAGCCAGAGCTCCGAGGAGCTGGTGTGAGCGGCAGCAGCTTCCCAGCAGCCCTGGTCCCTAGAATCCTCCCCTCTGCCGGGGACGAGGAAGCAGGGGAGGTGGGTGAGGGCCATTCCCGGGGCTTCTCCTGGCCACCGCCTTCCAGGGGCCTCTGCATCCCGTTCTCCTCTGCTCCCTGCCCTTCCACCCGACTCCACCCTGCAGCAACGTGGGTCTCCTGGCCTGCTGACCCACTGCTCAGTCGACTTCTTCAGCCATGAGCTGAGGGGGGGGCGAGGCGACAGCACAGCGGGGAGGGGTCTGCCCTGCACGGGGAAGACCCGGGACCCGTCCCTGGCATCCCATAGAGTCCCCCGAGCACCGCCAGGAGCGAGTCCTGAGTGCAGAGCCAGGAGTCAGCCCTGAGCATCGCCGGATGTGACCCAGAGAGCAAAGGAAAGAAGACAAGGAGCTGAGGTTAGAGGTGAGGAAGTCCTGTCCTCTGGTTGACCCGGAGTGGGGGTCCCGGGTGGGAGTGACGCCCCCGCTGGGGCACAGCGCGGTCCAGGTGAAGACGTGAGCCTGGCCTGAGTGCAGTCGATTCCAAAATGAAGGATTCCCAGAAGCAGCAAAATTAACTTTCAACAAGGAACCCAGCAGATAATGAAGGGACGAAGGAACCGATTCCCGTGGGGCATCGCCCGTTACTGGCCGGCCGTCGGGGGGAGGGGAGGGCTGAAACCCGTTTCTCAAGCAGTTCTGTGCTGCTGAGACCGCAGGCGTGAAAGGACGGTTAAGGCTGAACCACTAGTGCTGGACGGGGCCCATGACCACCCGTGACTGCCCGTGACTGCCTGTGGCCACCCGTGACCGTCTGACCACCCGTGACCAGCCGCCCAGGGCACCCACGTTCCATGAATTCCAAGATACCTCTGGGCCCGGCAGCACCAAGAGGAACACTGCGTTCGAGACCCAACCAGAGAGAGGCAGTTGGCTCCGAGCTCTGACGGGTGTCAAAAGCCTCGACGGACCTGAGCCACCCTCCGCCCATTTCCGTCTCTCCGCATCTCACCGTGCAGAACAGAGCACAGGGAACGCGCCTGGGCCCCACTCACCGCGAGTCTCCATCTGAAACATCAACTCGGAGCTTTAAAGCCAAGTGGGACCCGCTTCCCCGGGCTCCTCGGGCCAGACCACGAAGGCGCCACCATTGAGCCGGCAGCGTCTCAGGTGCCCACGGAAGGTCCACTCTCAACAAGGATCACCCGTTGGGAGTGGAGCCCAAGCAGCCGAGGCCGTTGGGAAGAGCGAGGTCATTCGGGGTGTCTGAGTTTGCTGTGAGGCCACGTGGGACCCAGCCCATTGGAACAATAGCCAGGGACGCCGATAGTCGCGTCCCAGTGCCGTGCCGAGAGAGGGAGCGTGTATCGGACCCAGCGTTACCGTGTTTAATAAGTCGGTGTGGAGCAGCTGTTGGCCTTTCTCATGGCCCAGTCGTGGAGCCTGTTAGCTGCAGTTTGCTCAAGCTCCCCGCACACAGTTTGCTCCAGAGAGATGGTCATAAAGGCATACATCCTAGAAGAAATGAATAGGCCCATGATCACACCCACAAACAGAAAACAGCTCGGCAGGGCCTAAAAGTGGTAGGATTTTGCCCAAATGAGGAGTGCTGGGCTTCATCTCGTCCAATCGCGTGTTTTAGCCCCAAAGACCTGGAGGACCAGTTGAGTGGTTTCCCCATGATTGACAGCCCTCGGACAGGGGGGAAACGGAAGCGGAGACTCAGCAGGACGCCCGCCCCGGGGCGCGAGCACGCGGAGACCCACCCCAGACGCTGCCAGGAAGGGCTTGCCCCAAGGGCAGGGCAAGGGACAGCGGCTCCCTCCATCAGGCCCGTCCACCTCGGCGTCTCGAGTTTCTCTCAGCTGGGGGGGAGAATGTCCACCATGCTTCCTCGGGGCGCACCTCAGACGGAGGCCACTGGACGCTTGCTCGCTCCTGTTGCCAAGCGGGGTCCAGGCTCAGACGTCTGTTAAGTGTGGACGCGGCCTGACTAGGGGCTCGGAGGGTAGCGGAGGAGCCTGAGTTTCTGCCCGACCCCCAGGGGCTGAGCCAGGCCTGACCCCTGTCCCGTCAGTGCCCCTGGGTGCAAGACCGTGCAGGGCAGGGCAGGGCAGGGACAGCGCTGGCCCTAGGGAAGCAGTGGACGGTGGGCTGGGGGCTTGCGGGGCGCGGCTGGACTCTGGAGGGCCCAGGGCTGTCTCCAGAGGGGCCGGACTCAGACTTAGGCCCCAGGTTCCCCTTGAGGTGGGGTCGACTGCTGTGGCCAGACACCCCCAAAGCCACTGGCGCTTTGCGTCACAAATAAATACCGAGCCCGCAGCTCAGACGGGAGACCAGGCCGATGGGACCAGGGGCAGGATGGGGGTGTGGCCGGGCTGATGGGACCAGGGGCAGGATGGGGGCGTGGCCAGGCCGATGGGACCAGGGGCAGGATGGGGGTGTGACAGGCTGATGGGACCTGCGGGGCGACTGTTGAGGCCTGCTCCACCTCAGCAGCCTCCACACAGATCCCTGTTCCCTGTCAGGAGTAGGGGCCCAGGGAGTCCCCATCTTTACACAGTCGAGAGAAGCTGAGTTTTTCCCCACCTTTTGGGAGAATTCCAGCTTTTTAAATAGTAAAATTTCGGTACAAAATTAAATCACCAAATCACCAAGTCTGTTTCTGGGCCAGATCTGCCTGGGTTTGCTCCGACTCCGTCTCTGGTTTGGCCTCGGGTGCCAGCAAGCCCTGAGGCTCCTCGGCTTCTCAGTGATTCATTTTCTGAGTGACGCCAGTTTTCCCAAAATCCCTCTGTCGACTCTCCTGCCCGAGGTCTGTGCCTGTTTCCCAGGGAGGCACCACACGGAACCTCCTGGAATGAATTTTGCTCCCTGGAATTTTCAGAGGCGGAGAAGCCCCAGGAGGCCCCTGGGGTCTGGAACGTTTGTGAGCCAGAGCCCGCCAGAACCAGCACTTCGCCCAGGGGTCTCTGTTCATCCTGCCCAGTTGGCCCCGCCGTCTGCCTCGCAGGGGTGAGGAGGGCCGTCCTTCTGCAGGGTCGACAGCTTAGAACGTGCTGGAAGCAGGCCGGGCCTTCCCAGCAGGCGGGTCCCGGGCCTGGCTCTCGGCACCTTCATGACCACCGACAGGCCCTGGTGCTGCGGCTGCTGCGGCTGCCCCGCGCGGGGGGAACTTTGACGTTTATTCAGCTAAAGCGTGCGCGCCTGGGGGAGGCCGAGGTGGTCGAGGTGGTCGGCCGCGTGTCGCTCTTCAAACAACGCCTGCTTTGTTTATCGCTCGGCATTTGCAGGAGTCACTGAGAGAATCTGCATGAAGGCGCCTGCGGAGTGTGCGGGCGGCAGCTTCCGTGGCCCTCGCCCGGGTCACTGACCTCCCCGCACCCTGTCACCGGCCTGCGCGGGGGACACTCACCCCCCTGCAGATTTCCCCCAGCACGGTCTGAACTGAAGGTCAGTTTAGCGTGACGCAGCACGGCGGGAGGGCCGGACTCTGAGCTGTGTTGTGGGACTGAATCCATGTCCACGCTTCCTCCCTCTGCCAGCAGGGCCGGTAATGGTACCCCCTCCGAGCACTGTTCTAGGAGTTGCCTGTGAGACTTGCACACGGCGGCATTAAAGACAGCGCAGGATTTCTGGCAGACGTTTCCCCGCCATGACCTGAGACTCCCCCTGAGACCATGAATCGCTGGGGCGGGGGGCGCGACCTTGGCCCCAGTGGCCCTCTCACCGCGTCCCACCCCTCCTCCGCGTCCCTCTTCCTGCCTTCTCTCTCCCGTTCCCGTCTTCTCCCTGTCTCTGCCCCCTCACCCCCACTGACTCGAGACGGCACTGCCCCCCTTACCTGGCCCGCACCAACTCCAGACGGCCCCTGGAAGTCTCTGTCATCGGGCGTCGTGCCCGGCCGCCTCCCTGGGCTGCTCAGAGCCTCTCTAGCCCCGGCCTGCCCCCAGAGCCAGAGCTAACGCTTCACTGACCCGGACCCACGGCTGCCGTGGGGGCTGGAGACGCGCGTGGGGGGTCTGCCCGGCCGGCAGCCTCTGTGTCGGCTCCTGCTGCCTGGCAGTGCCCAGCCGGGTCCCCCCCACGGACACCCGCCCCCTCCCCTCCTGCCGCTGGGTCTCAGACGGCCAGAGCAGAGCAGCAGCAGCTCGGCCCATGGGGGGCTCTAAGGCGCCCCCGAGTGCGGAAACCCACAGCGCCCTCAGTCAGGAGAGGGCAGAGACCCCGCACCACGCCTGGAGCAGGGGTGCAGGACCCGGGGGTCTCCACCCACTCCCTGGACCCTGCGCCTTAGTGGCCATCACAGCTGGCCGCCTGCTTGCTGCAGGGCAGTCCTGTATGGAAGCACCTTTGGGTGCCTTCAGGAAGCCACAGAGGCTGCTGTAGAGGGGGGTGCCTGTTTCTGCAATCGGCCCAGAGCACCCTGGGTGCTGCCCCGAGGCTCTGCAGACCCAGGCTCCCGAGGGCTCCCGGCCCGCACCTCCTCAGACAGGCTCCCCGACTGCTCTTCAGCAGGTGCTCGTGGACGGTCTGGGAAAGAAACCCACAATTTCTGCCTGTGGCTGAGCGACAAGAGTCGGGAGCTTCAGACTCAGGAGTTTCAGCCCTCCCTGGGGCATGTGTGTGCATGCATGTGTGTGCGTACAATGTGTATTCATGCATGTGTGTGCGTACAATGTATATTCATGCATGTGTGTGCATGTGTGTGCATGCATGTGTGTGCATACAATATGTATTCATGCATGCGTGTGCATACAATATGTATTCGTGCGTGTGCATACAATATGTGTTCATGCATGTGTGTGCATACAGTTTGTGTGCATGCATGTGTGTGCATACAGTTTGTGTGCATGCATGTGTGTGCATAGAGTGCATGCATGTGCATGCATGCAATGTGTGTTCCTGCATGTGTGTTCCTGCATGTGTGTGCAGTATGTGTGCATGTGTATGTGCATGCATGTGCACCAATGTCCACATGGGGAGACACGCCCCAAGCCCAGAAAGGCAGGGGACTTTGTCTTCCTTCGCTCTGGGCTGAGCACCAGCTCCGGGCATCCTTGCCTGCGTCTTCACACTCTGGTGCGTGTTTGTCTTCTGAGCCTGAGGCTGTGCGGGCTCAGGGGTGCCTGGCAGGACGCGAGGCCCTTCTGGCCCCCGTCTCCCCTCAGGAGTGCGTTTTGTTGAAGCGCAGGGTGGCCGTGGTTCATGGTGGAAGTTTAGACCTACAGCGTCACTGATTCCGCCCGGGGTGATGCCCCGCGAGGGTCCCCCGCCCCCGCCGGCCCCCACTCCCACCTGCACGTCACAGGCCACCTTTGGGTGAGTCTGTGATTTTCATCTCGACCCTTCCTTGGGTGCAAGAACCACACGTGTGAGGCAGGGACCAAGGCTGGGCGCTGGGCTCTGCTCCCAGCAAGGTGCTCCATCCCGGGGTGTCTCGGTACCCGCCAGGGGCTGCTCTGGGCCCAGTCGCAGGAAATCACAGTGTCCACACGCCAACTCACGAGCATCACGGAACCCGCCTGCTAAGGCTTGGGCTGGCGCCTGCCTGAGGCTTGGGGCTTGTGGGTGTGTCGTGGGGGCTGGGGGGCGGCACACCCGGCAGTGCTCAGGGGTCACTCCTGCTGTGCTCAGGGGCCCAGGTGGGTGCTGGGCACTGAACCCAGATCAGCCACTAGGAGCCTTGCCTTCCCACACCCAGCTTCCCCAGGAAGCAGAAGAACCTTCCAGAAAACCTCTAGGGTACGAGAAAGAAAGAAAAAAATAAATCTATTTTTAAGTCATTATACTTTGGGTGTGATCTATATAGCAAAAGCAGCACAAAGCAGAAGGTAGAAAATTCAATTTCGGACACACAGGAGACGCCGTGGAACATTCCAGCAAAGATGATGCGGAAAGACCTGGTTGCAAAAGCCCCGAACTAAGAAGTGCGATCGGGTCGGGGAGCTGCTAGCATATAAATGGAGTTTTTATCCCGAGATTGATTTCTGAGGCACCTGTGAGAATGTTGAGCGGGAGCGAGAACTGTTGCCAGAGGAATTAAGGCCTTTGGGGGTTTCGGACTAGAGCGGCGGGACTCGGAGAAGGCGACCCCGCCGAGACCCCGACGGGGCTGCCAGAGAAGCCCGACCGAGGGGCCTGAGGCAGGGCGGGCGGGGGGGCAAGTGCCGAGAGCCCCGGGCCCCTCCTGGCTCGTTCTCGGGTGGACCTGTCACCTCACTTTGCTGTCCGGGTTCCAGTGCCTCACCCCAGCCCTCACGCAACCATCGGGGAGACCTGGTGTGTTGTGTGTGGCCGCGTCCCTGCTGCCCCCTGGCCTCCCTCCCCTCCGTGGGGGGCGGACGGTGGGGAGAGCCCGGAGCAGAGCACAGGCCTTGGGCAGGGCTGCGGGCCGTCGCCCGCTGTCTGTGGGGAGCCCAGGAGTCGTGGTGACCCCCAGCGGCGGGTACTGACTGGGCCTCCAGACAGCCAGGCAGGGGCGGGGGGTGGGCAGAGGAGCCGCTGGCAGCCCGGGTCCCACAGCAGCTCTCGAACCCGGCTCCTGGGGCCGGAGAGCCTGCAGGTGCTCCCGGGGCCTTTTCTCTAGGGAGGGGCCGCCCAGAGGGCCCCGGACCACGGGAAGCTGTCGATAACGTTCTCCAGAAATGCTGCCAACGGGCCGGAGACTCTCCTCGGCACAGTCCGAAGGCACCGTGTTGCCGCGGCCGGCGGCCCCCTGGTGCCTGGGGCTGTCACCGCGTCCCCTTGGCTGAGGGGCCATTTCCGGCGCCCCGCTGGGCTGCACAGGCGTCTCCCCTGGGACACGGCGGCTTTGCAGCTCTTAGGTTTTCGCCCGGCTCTCACTAGAAATGGTTCTTCCCAAAGTCTTAGCCAGACCCTCGGCGCCAGCCCCCGCGGGGTGGCCGGGCACTGCCGGTGACCGATGAACCGCGAAGGGCCCCTCTCTCCTCCTCAGACTGGCCCCGCGTGGCCGGGCTCTGTCATCAGCCACTCCAGGTGGCCAATGCTGCCGGAGGGCTCGACCTGCGGCTCAGCCCCTGGGCTGGGGGATGGGAATAAGCTTCCGTCCGCCTCAGGGGTCAGCGTGGGCAGCAGGACCCCCACCCCGGGCTCTCGGCGGCACGGGGATTCACAGGAGAGGCCTGGGTGCTGGACTAAGTCCAGCTCATCCTTCCCCACGGGGGTCCTGTCTCTTAAGTCACTGAGACCCACAGCACTGCCCGGCCCTGGGGTCACTGAGACCCGCAGCACTGCCCGGCCCTGGGGTCACTGAGACCCGCAGCACTGCCCGGCCCTGGGGTCACTGAGACCCGCAGCACTGCCCGGCCCTGGGGTCACTGAGACTCACAGCACTGCCGGGACCCTGGAACATCGTGAGGATAACTGCTGTGGCAGGTCTGCAGGTGAAGTGGGCGGGGCTGTTCCAGGGAAATAATCCCGCCCAGCCAATCAGCCGTGCACTCGGCTCCTTTGGGGAGTCCTAACGTCACTTCCTTTCCCCTTTCTTTCCTTGGTTTTGGGGCCACACCTGGCAGCGCTCAGCCCTGCTCCTGGCTCTGCACTCAGGGATCACTCCTGGCAGTGCTTTGGGGACCAAGCCTGGGTGGGCCGTGTGCCAGGCCAGCTCCCCGCCGTCCCGTGCTCCAGACCCTGATGAGCCAAGTGCTAAAAGCCTGGCTTGCTCTCGGCCCAGAGAACTAAGCGTCGGGATCTTTGTCTCTCACTGTCTTTATCCAAAGAGCTGCAAGTACTGATAACTTACTCGACTTGAGGGAAAGACAAAAGCCACGTGGATGTCCCTGTGGACACCCAGTGTGGAGCGTCTCCTTGCGTTGACCTCCCCAAGAGAATTTCCTCTGCCGAATGTTCATCTCTGTAAGTGCCAGTCACACCCGTCCTTACCTCACCCCCCTCAGGTGTTCTCTAAGCATGCTGGCACCATCAGCCTGTGGCCCCCACCTCCCCGTCTCCCTGTCTCTCTGCTGGGGAAGCCTGGGGACCCGGGGAGGCAGCTCTGGGAAGGCCAGCACCTGAGCCTTAAAGTTCAGGGGTCAACTGCTCTGTCGTAAAAGGCACTACTGCAAACTCGAACCCAAATTCAACATGCCAAAAACAGTAACAAGTCTCCCGATGGAGACGATACTGGTACCCACTGAGCAAATTGATGAGCAAGGGGATGACAGTGACAGTGACAGTGACTGCAAACTCATCACTTTGCTTCATTCTCAGGCAACAAGGGGGCTCACAGGCACGGTGGCGTCTCACAGGTGACCCATCCATCCGACGTGCAGACAGGATGGGCGCCAGCTGCCCGGGGGCCTCAGAGCACTGCACCATACTGTGACAGCCACGGGGCATTTGCTTAGCTTGGACAGGGTGGTCCGTCCACAGCGTGCACAGGGCGGGTATCTTTAAAATCTTCCACCCACAAACGAAATGATCTCATTAGAGCACTTGCTGGAAATCAGTTATAAGATCAAAGATGGTTGGCATAAATTCCCATCTTAACACCACCCGCCACTGCACTGTGGCACTATCGTCCCATTGTTCATCGATTTGCTCGAGCGGGCACCAGTAACGTCTCCATTGTGAGACTTGTTGTATGGTCCCTGAAATAACTCAGGGTTCGTCTCATTGGCCCAGACCCTAGATGATTTTCTGCAGCCCACGGAAAGTTACATAAACGCCTTGTGGTCGATAGGGAGAGAGTTTTGTGTCTGAGGGCGAGGAGAGGCAGGCTTTTCCGGCTGGAACAATCCCTTTTCCAGCCCAGGAATATCATTAATCCCCCAAGCCGTCGGCAGGCTAATGAGCCTGCCTTTTCCACCTCCTCCGGGTTTTACGTAATTCTGGGTCATGTGGTGGGAGACAATGAGAGGAGGAATTTCAGCAAACGCAGCAAAATATGGATTTCGAGCTTCCGCTGTGTGACTATCGCGGCTTCGTTAGTGGGCAAGTTGCAGACAGGTAATTTATCTTTATTTGCCAGCTCCCAAGGGCTGGGCTCTTAGGAAGGGCGGAAAGTGAGCCGGAAGCAGGAATGCCAGCGGGTTTGACTGGTGACTGCTCTCAGACCTGGGCTGCAGACGGCTCCCCGCCTCGTGTGGTTGAGGAAAACCTCAAAATCCCTTTGTGAAACCTCAGACACGACTCGGAGGGACTTGGAAGGCACTGCTGGCTTTGCACGACTGGACGGTGCAGAGGCCAGCCCTGGCTGGGGGAGGACGCTGGGTCGATCCACGTCAGAGGACCCCCCGTTTATCAGACTGCAGGGCTGGCAGGATGCGGGGCACCAGTGGCCTCGGCGCGGGCTCAGGCTGCAGCCCACGGGGAGACACTTCTCTGCGTGCTGGGAGGGGCCGGTCCATCTGCCAGGCCTGGAGCAGCCGAGGGCCTGCGGTGGGGGCAGGGGGGAGTCCTGGGGCCCTTTGGCTGTGTGGTGGGAGGAGGGAACAGGAGGAGCAGGGAAGGGCCGACTCCAGCACTGTGGGAAGACTAGCGGGTCGGTCTCCAGAACCCAAAGGAGCAGATCTGCAGGTCCAGCTGGCTGGGGCTCCTCCTGAGTCCGGGGTCCTGTGGCCCCGTGGCCCTCCCACCCCCCACACACCCCTTCTTGGCAGCCTGGGCCTCCTGTGGTCCCAAAATACACACACAGACACACACAGACACACACACACAGACACAGACACACACAGACACACACATACACAGACACACACAGAGACACACAGACACACACAGACACATCCACAGACACACACACAGACACACACACAGACACACAGACACACACACAGACACACACACACACAGACACACACACAGACACACACACACCCCTTCTCAGCAACCTGGGCCTTCAGCTCTACACAGGGTACGGCTCTTCTCTCTTCTATCTGCCCCAAATCCACTTGGAACTGTGTGAAAAGTAGAATTTGGCTGGTTCCAGCCTGTGGACCCCAGATGGCTCCTCCTGCAGTGCTCACCACCACAGGGGCCAGGCCAGCACGGAAGGAGTCCGTATCGATCGGCCTGAAACTATGGAGAGCAGATCACCCCCGGGGCTGTTCGATTGGTGTCGAGGACTAAGTCCAGGCAGATTCTGGAAAATTTTTGCTTTTCAGATTTAATTCTGAAGTCCCTTGCAAGCGATGGATATGGGGAAAATAAATCATTTTCTATGAGGGGAGAGGGGAATAATGATGATAAATTTCTTTTTGGAAGTTTTGGGCCTGAACATAAGCTCTTCCCTAACTGTTCATCACAGTGGATTCAGGATCTCGTTAAGCTCCCAAGCTGGTGCTCCAGGCCCCCCCTGCGTGGAGAGACTCGGTCGGCTGCAGCCCCCTCCCCAGGAGGGCCGGGGAGTGGAGGCTGGAACGTCGCCTCCTCTTGGTTGTGACACCCTCGAGGCGGGGTCACCCCGAGACTGGGAGGTGCATCGGGGAACAGTCTGCTCTCTGCTCTGCCCGCTTCCCCGCTCACGCGGTGGTGAGCCTGCCTCCCGACGGCGCGACACGGCACACGTGTGCAGGACTGTGCCCTAGACCCCGGCCGGCGGGTGTGTCTGGCTGTGCCCTAGGCCCCGCCAGCCTCTGCCAAGGCTGCTCCCGGGCGTGCCCCTCCCCCACTCACCCAGCTGTCCCGCTGTGGACGCCTCTCGCCGGCCCCCACTCAGTGTCCCCTCGTTCCTGGCAGACTGCAGGAGCCTGAGACCCCTGGCCCTGTCCCTGCCTCCCGTGGCTCCCCCCGACGCTCCCGTCAGCCCAGCCCCCGCGGGAATCAGCAGCCGCACGAGAAAGCTGCCAGGGGTCCTGGGGGGTGACGTTTGTATGTGGGACCCAGAGAGGCACAAACCACAATCATAAACGCGATACGCACGTGGGGCTGCATCCCGCGGAGAAGCACGAGAAAGGAGCCGGGGGCGCAACGGCCAGACCAGGGGCTCGGGACGCTCCCAGGGGAACGTCTGGCGGGGGGGTGGGGGAGGGGGCACCCTTCAGAACACACAGGGAACTTGACAGAGACCGCCACGGAGCCTGATTTTCAAGGACGGGTAAAGGACTTACAAGGACTCTGGTTTTCTGTTTTGTTCTGTGTTGCGGCCACACCCAGCTGTACTCAGGGCGGACTCTCGGCTCTGTGCTCAGGGATCACTCCTGGGTGGGCCTTGTGCAAGGCACATGCCCTCCGCACCATACTCTCTCTACTCGAAAGGGTCACTGCTGAAGAGGACATTTAATGACAAGTGGGTCAACATCCTCAATCATGGGAATCATCATCCTCAATCAGGTCTAGGCCGGGTCCCTGTTGCTAAAATACCTGGTCGACCCGCCCAGAGAGCACTGTGTGGGCAGGGAGGTGGGGGAGCGCCGTGCGCCCCGGGAAAAACAGCACCGTGGTGCTCAGGCACCTGGCGATGGCGCCGCCCTGGGCCCAGCTGAGCCCCTCCTGGGGGCCGAGATGAAGCACAGCCAACGCCCCGGGTACGCAACACCGTCAGCACTCAGGGTCCCACCACTGGCCCCCGGCTGCAGGTGGGGGCAGGGTGGGCGTTTCGGGACAGCAGGAGGACGCTGGTGCCAGTTCACTCGGCACAGCCCTGGCGGGGGCGGGGCAGGGGGTGGTCTCGGGGGATTCTTTCCCCAAATCCAACTCCCGGAAACAGGAGAGCAGGGGCGGCAGGGGTGGGGATTTGGGCCAGAGGATAATAGGGAAGGAAATCGGGGGTCTAAGGGCGATGACCTTGTCGTGGGAAAGATGCTAGCTACGGGATGGGGGCAGTGCTAGGTGCTGCAGGGGCTGGTGCTAGGTGCTGTGGGGGCTGGTGCTAGGTGCTGTAGGGTGCTGGTGCTAGGTGCTGTAGGGGGCTGGTGCTAGGTCTGCGGGGGCTGGTGCTAGGTGCTATGGGGGCTGGTGCTAGGTGCTGCAGGGGGCTGGTGCTAGGTGCTGCAGGGTGCTGGTGCTAGGTCTGCGGGGGCTGGTGCTAGGTGCTGTGGAGGCTGGTGCTAGGTACTGTGGGGGCTGGTGCTAGGTGCTGTGGGGTGCTGGCACTAGGTGCTGCAGGGTGCTGGTGCTAGGTCTGTGGGGGCTGGTGTGCTGCTGACGCAGGTGAGACCCCACAGATGCACTGAGCCCGTCTGCAGCCCTCCCCGTTATGCCTCAACCCCCCAAAGACAAACGGTCCCGGTGGGCGGGAAACCAAGGCTGCCCCCACCCTCGGCCGGCAGCTCCTCCCTCCCGCACGCAGACCGGCCCGCCCAGCCCAGACCCCCGGCCACGGGCGGGTGCCAGGCTCCTTGGGCCAGCTGCTCTCATGTCTCGGCCGGCTGGTTGGGCCGTGTCCAGCCTCTGTGCTCCCGGGGCCGGGCCTCCCGCCTTGACCCACAGTTGAGTCCCGCTGTCCTGCTCGGTCACTGCCGGGGGACAGGCCCGCAGCGTCCTGCAGTGTGGCCTGTGCTGGGAAGGGAAGGCCACGGGGCAGGGCGGGAGGGAGGGAGCCCCGCGGGCCTGGGCAGAGCGAGCGTGGGCAGGATGGGCCGCCCGGCCCGGACCGGCCCAGAGGGGACGGCACTACAGCCCCCCGCAAGGACCGCCAGCCCGGCCTGGTCTGGGGAGGCCAGGAAAGGAGAGCTCCGAGACAGGGGGAGGCTGGAAGGAGAGGGAGGGAGGGGAGGGGGAGGAGGAGGGAGGAGAAGGGGGAGAGAGAGATCTGGATATTGACTCAGGAAATAGAGTCCGTAGCCGGCAATTACCAGCTGGTGTACACCTATGAAATTGGTGAGATCATTGTTTTTATACCTGGGTTGGCACATGAGCACAAGAGTGTGGGCACACACACATGCGCACACACACACACAGGCACACACATGCGCACACACACATGCACACACACACGTGCACACACACACTCGCACACACATGCGCACACACATGCACACACACACATGCACACACACTCACACACACATGCGCACACACATGCACACACACACTCGCACACACATGCACACACACATGCACACATGCGCGCGCGTGCACACACACATGCACACACGTACATACACATGCACACACGCACGCACACGCACGCACACGCACGCACACGCACGCACAAACACACACACGTGTTTCTCGCCCGGCACTAGCGGGGGATCTTGGTGTCCCCGTGGGGACTGTTGCCATGGCTGCTCCTGGACCGTGTGCTCGAGCCCACAGATGCCCCCTCAGTATTCCTTTCGCCTCTAAGATTAGCATCAGCACAAACGGTTGGAAGCGTCAATATGCCCCACTGGGGAGGGGCACTGGGATTCGAGATGAAAGTGTGCGCAGTGCTTTCTGGGTAATGGGTTCGATTTTCGGTCCTCGGGCTAGTTTAGAAAGGTACAGCACTGTGGGGAGACTGGGGAGGGCGGGGCCTGGCGACAGGGACCCTGTGGGAATGGGGTCCCCGTCTGCGCCCAGGAGTAGCCTTCAAGGCAGCCACTGCCGGGACGGCACTGCTTTTGCGAGGGCAGCTCCGAGGGTAGCCTAAAAGGCCGGGCGGCGTCTCCATCTGCAGTTAGACGAGACTGCTGAGGACACGGACACTCTCCCTCACGCTTCACTTGGTCTCTGGGAGGCGAGCTAAGAATAAAGCTACACGTGTGATGAGTAGACGGGCGCCCGGCAACCGGCCGCCCTTCCTGCCTCAGTGGCCCCGACTATCCTCTCAGGAGTCCGACCAACTGGGACGTGAGCTAGGTGCAGAATGGCCGGGTCTCATTCCCATGCTGGGACTTGCCGGGCAGGAGCGAGAGAGGTGGCCGGCGACTCTCGTCTTTCAGGACGAACGTGTGTGCTGGTCTGGGCCGTCCAGGGGAAACGACCTCTCCCCGGGGAAGGGAAGGACTCAAAGGGCCGCGGCCACCAGCCAGACGGTGGGCAAGAGTCCGGCAGCAAGGCTGGGCCAGCGAGCAGCCCTCCCGGCGTCCTGCCAGCGTCCTGCCACCCCCCGCCTGTCCCCACCCCCCAGGAAGGCGACTGGACACTGGGCTTCTGCTTAGCCAGTTCTCTCTCTCTCTCTCCTTCTCTCTCTCTCCCTCTCTCTCTCCCTCTCTCTCCCTCTCTCTCCCTCTCTCCCTCCCTCTCTCTCCCTTCCTCTCTCTCCCTCCTTTCCTCTCTCTCTCCCTCTCTCTCCCTCTCTCTCTCCCTCTCTCTCTCCCTCTCTCTCTCCCTCTCTCTCTCCCTCTCTCTCTCCCTCCCTCTCTCTCTCCCTCCCTCTCTCTCTCCCTCCCTTCCTCTCTCTCTACCTCTCTCTCTCCCTCTCTCTCTCCCTCTCTCTCTCTCTCTCTCCCCCTCTCTCTCCCTCTCTCTCCCTCTCTCTCTCCCTCTCCCTCCCCCTCCCTCTCTCTCTCCCTCCCTTCCTCTCTCTCTCCGTCTCTCTCCCTCTCTCTCCCTCTCCCTCCCTCTCTCTCCCTCTCTCTCTCCCTCTCTCTCTACCTCTCTCCCTCCCTCTCTCTCCCTCTCTCTCCATCTCTCTCTTCCTCTCTCTCCCTCTCTCTCTCCCTCTCTCTCTACCTCTCTCCCTCCCTCTCTCTCCCTCTCTCTCCATCTCTCTCTTCCTCTCTCTCCCTCTCTCTCTCCCTCCCTCTCTCTCCCTCTCCCTCTCCCTCTCTCTCTCTCTCTCTCTCTCTCTCTCTCTCTCTCTCTCTCTCACCCAGGGAAACTGGATTAAAATGAGAGGAAGGGGGTGGGAGCAGTAGCACAGCGGGGAGGGCATCTGCCGTGCATGCGGCCAGCCCGGTCCCGTCCTGAGCCCCCCCGGAGTAACCCCTGAGCAGCACTCTGTGACCCCCAAAGCCAAACTAAATAAATAATAAACGAGAAGAAGGTTGTGCCCAGCCGCGTCCTGCGCACAGGGGGAGGGCCTGGGGAGGGGGCCGCTGTCCTCCGCCCACCCTGTCCGCCTGCCCGGCCTGCCCACTGCAGAGGCCACAGGAGCTCTCAGCTGGCCCTGGCCCGTCGCGGCCACAGGTCATCTCTCTCCCACCCACCCGCCCCTGGCTGGGCTGGGTGTGGCGTGGAACCAAGGCTTGCGCCCCCCACGCTGGGGGTGCCGGGGCGGCGGGCAGGAGCGGGAGAGTGACCAGGCCTCCGGAGAGTCCGCAGGACTGTGCCGGGCGGAGGCTGGGAAGCGCTTCCTGCCCGGGCTGCCTCAGGTCCCCGTGCTCCGGCCAGCGTCGGGCCAGTCCACTGACCCCAGAGGCGGCAGCAGGGGATCTTGGCCCGAGCCTGTGCCCAGCTCTCGACCCTGCACGGGCTCACAGGCGTATGGCCGGGGTCCACTGACGCACTCGGCTGTGTCGGGCTGGGGTGGGAGCCCCAAGCCCCCTGGGCCCCATGCTTCTGCCCAACTCTCGGACCCCAGGCCGGGATGGGTGGAGGAGAACACCAACAAGGGGACCCTGGAGGGTGGGGGGGGACCCAGCAGGCCCCGGGGGGCTCCCCGGGGTGGAGCAGCCTCCTGCAGCACAGCCCGGCGGGCTCCACCCCGCCCCCGCCCCCCGCTGGCCCGGCTCCTCCCTCTCTGCGCCCGGGCTGGGGTGCAGTTTGGGAGCGGGAACCCAGCAC
This sequence comes from Sorex araneus, assembly GCF_027595985.1. Lineage (NCBI taxonomy): Eukaryota > Metazoa > Chordata > Mammalia > Eulipotyphla > Soricidae > Sorex > Sorex araneus. Next base: position 2,667,439 of record NC_073305.1, on the reverse strand, counting down.
CTGTCTCTCTCTGCCCCGCCCTAGGACAGAGCTGTGCGTCCCTCAGGAGGGCGGGGACGAGCCCCCCGACAGAGCTCGGGAGCTGCGGGAGGGCCTTCCACACGGCTGCGGCTGCGGCCGGGCCTGGCGGACCCCCCCAGGAGGGGAGAGGCCCCTCGGCCCCAGGCTTGTCCTCTACCGACCTGGACGGGCTGCCTGGTGCCCATGGACGCCGGGGCTGGCCGGCCCCTGGACCAGGCAGGAGAGGCGTCGGGGCCGGATGCTGGGGTGCTCTAGGCTCAGCCGCAGCCCCTGTTCCGCTGTGCACAAAGCAGGGAGGCTCAGTCTGGAGGACCCCACAACTGCGTATCCAGGTGGGCGCCCTGGGGGAGGTGTCGCTGCTGCAGCCAACCACTCCAACCCCCCAATTCAAGCAGATTGGACAGACATTTCGTTCAAGACACCCAGATGGGCGAGGGGCGGGTGGAGACGCAGGCCACCTCACTCAGCACCGTGGGGGCGAGTCCTCGGCCCAAGGAGGCCCCTCGGCTGCTATCACCGACACGGCTTTGGACAGGACAGGTGGTTGCTGAGGACGCGGAGAACGCGGATCCATGACACCCAGCACGGAGAGGCCACGGCCACGCTAGACGAGTTTGCTTTACTAAAGAGTGGGCCACTGACGCGTCCTTCCCACCCCAGCACAACCCAGCCCCGCACGGACGCACAGAACTCAGCCCTCACGGCCAGGGGTCCGGCCAACCGGACACTGAGCAGGGGCAGGAGGAAGCCGCCCACAGGGACAAGATGCCGTTGCGGGCCAGGGGTGGGCGCCCAAGCTGGGCTGAGCACTCAGAGTGGCCACGGAGCGGGGCCACGGCCCAGGAGCCGCCGACGTGGGGCAATGTGTTGCGGTGAAGGGTGGAACGAGGCCCCTCCGGACACAGAGCAGACGACACTGGCCTGGGCAGGCAGGAGGTGGACGGACAGTGTCTGCCCATGGTCTCGTGTTGGCACAGCCTGAACGTGCCCCAAAGCCATAACATCTTTTTTTTTTGGGGGGGGGGTGGGGGGAGTTGTTTGCTTTGTGTCTCACCCTTACTCCTGGCTTTGCACCCAGGGATCACTCGTGGCAGTGCTCAGGGGACCACACGGGATGCGGGGATCAAACCCGGGTCAGCTGTGTGCGTGGCAAGTGCCTGACCCACCGCACTGTCTCTACCCACAGCACGATGACGGAAACGTGTCTTGTGCTGAGTCACTTGTCCGTCCGGAGGGCCAGAGTCAGAGCGGGAGGAAGAGGAGCCGTGCTCTGGGGTCTCTCTGTTCCCCTGAGAGGGAACCGTGCAAGAGTGGGCAAGACACCAGCGTGTCAGCGCCTCCGCCCTGGGCTGTGGGCTGCCCGAGCCTGGGAAACCCACTGACCAGGTCTCTGCTTGACGAGTCTTCCCGCCACACGAGACAACGGCCGGCTGGTCAGCACTGCCCTGGGGCCCCCTGGAGCCCCCTGAGCACCCTGGGCTCGCTCCAGCGCCTGCGCCCTGCAGAGTCGCCCTGGGCGTGTGCTCTGGGGAACGCGTGCCAGGGAGGCTGGGCAGGGCCTGTGCCTGTCCGTCACCCCTGTGTCCGGTGGCGGGGGGCAGCTGTCTCCCGGCAGAGAGCCCGGAGTGTCGGGGTCGCGCCAGGCCTGGGTGTGCGCTCTGGAAGGGACGTGCCAGTATTCGGGAAGATTTTCCTGCCTGAAACCAGCCATGGGATGACCGAAGCTTGGGGCGTGTCTGGCCGCCTGGCTCAGCTGCCCACTCTGGGTCACGCTGTCCACGCCAGCCCATTGGTGATGGTCCCGTTGGGAAAAGCTCCAGGGTGCTGGAACTCATAACAAAGATTCCCCAGTGTTAAAATCAACTTCTCTGAAGAACAAGACGGTGCGCCTTTGAAAGGAGACGTCGTTTCTCCAGCGTCCAGCCTCGCTTGCTCACCCCGAGTCGCTACCCTGTGTGGGACCATGGAACATCGACAAAATTTGTCTTAAATTAAATGTCTCTGTAAGTCACGGTCAGTGTTCGAGTGATGGAGCGACATGCCTGGTCCCGCGAGCACTTCTCAGCGAAGAGGCCGTTGAGTGGGAGATGGAATACAGACAGAATCACCGGGAACACGCCATGACTTAAGCCAAGATGTTTGCAGGGAATTAGGAATGATTCTCTCTCTCTCGCTCTCTCTCGCTCTCTCTCACTCTCTCTCGCTCTCTCGCTCTCTCTCGCTCTCGCTCTCTCTCTCTCGCTCTCTCTCTCTCTCTCGCTCTCTCTCTCTCGCTCTCTCGCTCTCTCTCACTCTCGCTCTCTCTCTCACTCTCTCACTCTCTCTATCTCTCGCTCTCTCGCTCTCTCGCTCTCTCTCTCGCTCTCTCTCACTCTCTCTCACTCTCTCTCACTCTCTCTCTCGCTCTCTCTATCTCTCTCTCTCGCTCTCTCACTCTCTCTCACTCTCTCGCTCTCTCTCGCTCTCGCTCTCTCTCGCTCTCTCTCTCTCTCTCGCTCTCTCTCTCGCTCTCTCTCGCTCTCTCGCTCTCTTGCTCTCTCTAGCTCTCTCGCTCTCTCCCTCTCCCTCTCTCGCTCTCTCCCTCTCCCTCCTTCTCTCTCTCTCTCTCTCTCTCTCTCTCTCTCTCTCTCTCTCTCTCTCTCCTCTTCCTCCCTCTCCACCCCCCGTATCCAGTGGTGCTCAGGGGTCCGTATGCGGGTCAGCTGGGCTGGCCACGCAGAGCTGATGCCTGCGCCTTTCTCTGTACTGTCTCTCCAGCCCACGAGTGGTTTTCCTCTTCACGTGCTTTCACTTTACCAGAGGTTCAGTGCCCCCCGACCCAATAAACAACGTGCACGTGTGTCTTACTCATGTCAAATATGATTCCGTTGACAGAAAGTTGGAGCATTTTATAATTAAATTTGCTTTCTCATACTCGTTGTCAACTGTAGGTACTAATTTCCCCGAAGTTTCTTACAAGTCCCTCCCTCTCCCTCTCTCTCTCCCTCTCCCTCCCTCTGTCTCCCTCCCTCTGTCTCCCTCCTCCTTTCTCCCTCTCTCCCTCTCCCTCTCTGTCCCTCTCTTTCCCTCCCTTCCTCTCTCTCCGCCTCTCTCCCTCTCCCTCTCCCCCCCTCAGTTCTCAATAGGGGGTTGCTTCATAAAGGCTCAACTCTGTGCATGTTAGGATGAAGAGAAAAGCCAGTCACAGCAGCAGAACTGTAAAATTCCTAAACTCGTGGAAATTAAACAGCATACAGTTAACCTTCCGGTCAGAAATTAATAGCAGGAGAAATGGGGATTGCTGACTTCATCTGGGGGTTGTGTGATGCGGAGAGCGAGGCCGAAGGGCAGATAAACCAAATAGCAAGAAAGATTTCAAACCCACACCTTCAAATTTACATCTGCAAGAGCTAGAGAAGGAAGCAGGAGCTAAAACCAAAGCTACAGGAGGAAGAAATGATAGAAGATTAGAGCCGAGATCAGCTAACTAGAGAATAAAGACAAAAACCTCACAGACCTTCAGTTATATGGACTAATTAAAAAAAGGGTGAAAAACTCAAATTTCTAAAATATCAAATGAGAATATTACTATTAATTTGATGGAGTAGGGCGCTGGTAGTACCTACCAGCGGGTAGGGTGTTTGCTTATTCCCTCTCGGAGAGCCCGGCAAGCTACCGAGAGTATCCTGCCCACACGGCAGAGCCTGGCAAGCTCCCCATGGCGTATTCCATATGCCAAACACAGTAACAACAAGTCCCACAGTAGAGACGTTACTGGTGCCCGCTCAAACAAATTAATGAGAAGGAGATGACAGTGACTATTGATTTGATAAAAAATATTATAAATGAGGGGGGAAACTCCAACAATAGTGAGTTTTGTGTTGAAATATGGAATGTAATCAAGGTAAAGAGAAAATGAAGTGAAATTTATCAGTTACGCAGGCGGGGATGGGGGAGTGGGGGGCGGGGGTTGGGAGGTATACTGGGGTTTTTGGTGGTGGAATATGGGCACTGGTGAAGGGATGGGTGTTTGAGCATTGTATAACTGAGACATAAGCCTAAGAACTTTGTAACTTTCCACATGGTGATTCAATAAAATAAATATTTAAAAATATATTATAAATGAGTACACCGATCAGGTGGATAACCTAGAATGAGCAGGAAACTTTCTACAAACACATTTATCAGAGAGTAGAAAGCCTGACCAGTCTACAACTAGCAAGAGAATTGAGCCAATAATGAAGACTCTTCCTCAACCGAAAGATCTGGCTCTCAGAGCTGAGCTGGGGCGTGTCCGGCTCCACACGCATCCCTGGGAGCTGACGGGAGGACGCGGCTGGACGTGTGGGGCCGGCACTGCCCTGCAGCCTCCCCCTGCAGCAGCTCACAGCGTGAAATGCAACAGTGTCCCACGACACAGTGACCCTCGAGGGCAGCGACCCAAATCCTCGACTCCCTAGCGAGCCAGTGCCGGGGCGCAGCTAAGAGGCGCAGTGGCCCGAAGGACTCCCTCCCTCCCGGGAGAGACGGTCACTGAGCGTGACGCCCGCGAACAGGGGGCACGAGGGTCCCACCACCGTCTTGGTGCTGTGGGAACAGCCTGGGAGGAATCTCTCCATCCCGCCGCGGTGAAACACTCGGCAGAGTCATAGTGAAAACGCTCGTCCCGCGTGCGAAAGGCGACGCAGGAGAGGCCAGACTCAGCCCCCGCCAGGTCAGGGGGCACGGCACTCGCCCTCTCCTTCAGGAGCAGGAGGCAGCCCCCACCCGGCTCGTGTGGACTCGACCACCCACCCTACCTTACGGGCTGGCATCCTGGGAGTGACGGCACAGCTGCCCACCCTGTCCTGCCGTGGCCCAGCCAGCTGCGGGGGGGTGGGGGGGTGCTTTTGCTGCTCACGTGACACAGGGGGCGTTGGAGACAGCGGGGAGGGGGGCGCTGGGTCTGCGAGGAGGAGAGAACTGACCATCAGCCGTGCCCAGCCAGACGCACTGACCCCTCTCTAGGAGGGACGGACGGAACCCACTGGTCCTGCTGCTCAGCTGTGGGGGTGGCCAGAAGCCCAGCGCGGTCAGTGTGGACAGGCACTCCCGGGGCCCCAGAGGCGCGGCGTGGGGCTGGGGGGCTGCCTGGCTCTGCGGGGCTGTGTGGTGTCCTGGCTGGGGGCTGGGCCGCCACGGGCATGTCCCGTCCCCCTGTGAAAGGTGTCACGAAGGACCCGTGTCCGAAGTGCTGCCCAGGGCACCCCCTGCTGGCCAGGCCAGCGCCCCCAGCTGTCCCCTGGAGACTGCCCTTCCCCTGGCCTGTTCCCTGGCGGGGCCCGCCCCGAGGCTCCCAGCGGCAGGCCTCTTCCCGGGAACGACCGTCTCGGGCCAGGAGAAAGCCCGGGAGCAGGTCTCGGCAATGCCCACCAGCCTCGGCTGGACTCCGCCCCGTCTCCCGGCAGCTTCTGTCAGCCAGGGCGCACCCTGCAGCTGAGCCAGAACCAAAGCGGCTGTGCCGCAGGGGGCGGCCCTGGCAGGAGCGGGCACAGAGCCCGGGCACAGGGCACGCGTGTGGAGGGGGCTTAGCAGGGAGTTATGTGGCAGGAGAGAGGACGTCGCAAGAAAGGTCATACATGTAGGGGAGGGGGTGTGCGGGGAGGGGAGGGGGCAGGGAGGGGATATATGCAGGGGAGGGGGTGCGGGGAGGGGAGGGGGCAGGGAGGGGATATATGCAGGGGAGGGGGTGCGGGGAGGGGATGGGGCAGGGAGGGGATATATGCAGGGGAGGGGGTATGTGGGGAGGGGATGGGGCAGGGAGGGGATATATGCAGGGGAGGGGCTGTGCGGGGAGGGGATGGGGCAGGGAGGGGATATATGCAGGGGAGGGGGTATGTGGGGAGGGGATGGGGCAGGGAGGGGATATATGCAGGAGAGGGGGTATGTGGGGAGGGGATGGGGCAGGGAGGGGATATATCAGGGAAGGGGGTGTGTGGGGAGGGGATGGGGCAGGGAGGGGATATATGCAGGGGAGGAGATGTGCGGGGAGGGGATGGGGCAGGGAGGGGATATATGCAGGGGAGGGGTGTGCGGGGAGGGGACGGGGCAGGGAGGGGATATATGCAGGGGAGGGGTGTGCGGGGAGGGATTGGGGCAGGGAGGGGATATATGCAGGGGAGGAGATGTGCGGGGAGAGGATGGGGCAGGGAGGGGATATATGCAGGGGAGGGGTATGCGGGGAGGGGAGGGGGCAGGGAGAGGATATATGCAGGGGAGGGGTGTGCGGGGAGGGGATGGGGCAGGGAGGGGATATAGCAGGGGAGGAGCTGTGCAGGGAAGGGGGTGTGCAAAGCTGTGTGCAGGGAAGAGGTGAAAATCCCGAGTGAGACCGTGTGTGAGACCTTTGCAAGTTTGTGTCTGACGCCGGCGCGGGTCCCGGTGATCCCTCCCCTGAGGCCGAGCTTCCGACCCTCCGGGCTGCCCTCACGCCGCCCCCAGCCGCTCGGCGCTCCCATGGGGTGGGGGTGGGGTGTCGGGGGCAGGGGGGGGACCTTCAGCCCTGCGGACGCCTGGCTGTGTGCCGGCTGCCTCGGGAGGACTGATGAGCCTCTGGCGGGCGGGCGGGCGCAGGTGGTGGTGCGGCCGTGCCAGGCCCAGCCGGCGGGCAGCAGCCGAGCCCTCTCCTGGGCGGGCGCTGGCTCCGCCGACTCCCTGCTCCAGCCCTGAGAGCACTCTGGAGAGTGTCCGGCCCCGGGGCTCCCGCCCGCGCCAGCCCTTCCCCCTCGCCCCCCCCCCCGTCCTGCCAGCTGGCTCCGAGTCTCCGAGCCCCCACCCCTGCCACCCTGGACTTACGCGGCGTGTCCGGACATGGGGAAACACAGAGGGCCCGTGGCCAGTGCTCCCTGCCCGTGGCAGCTCGTCTCCAGCCCACGGCAGTGCTGAATCTGCTCACTTGCTGGAGACGGAGTCCGGGCGGAGACGACAGAGCGGGCAATGCCAGCACTCCCGGCCCAAGAGGAAGCCCCGGGTCCCGGGAGCCCCTGGGAGGCCCCTTCTGCCCTCGTGGGCTTTGTACCATGAGCTTCTTATTCCTTAGTCGGAGGATGTCAAGGCGGGCGCCAGCATCCACGTCCCCTCATGGAGTGGGCCAGGAAGGGAGCACAGTGGGCAGCGCCCTGGCCTTAGACGGGGCTGACCCAGGGACAGTTCCTGGCCCAGCCTGTGGCCTCCCAGCCCCGTCCAGAGAGACCCCTGAGTGCGGAGCCAGGAGCGAGCCCTGAGCACCACTAGGGGTAGTCGCAAAGTAAAACAAAAATTAACCACCCAACCCTCCCCCCAAAGCTTGCTTAGACCCGGGGAGGCCGAGCTGGCAGACGCCTCCCCCGGGGCCTCCGAGACGCCTCCCTCGGCATCAGGCGGGATCTGGCCACGCGAGGCCTAACTTTAGAGTGTGGTGTTGCGCAAACTCGGGCCGGGCCCAGGCGCAGAGAAGCCAGGCCTCTCCCCGCTGGCGGCCTGTCTGCCACAGGGGTGGTCGAGGGGGCTCCTGCCCCCCAGGGCCCCCGGGCGCCTCATTCACCTGCCTCCTGTGCCTGCAGACAGCCCGCTGCACAGACGTCTCCGAGTCCCGGGCTGCACGGCTCGTCACGGGCCCTGCAGGGCTGCGCTGATGGAGGCACGGGCACCACTGAGAGAAAGGCACGGGCACCACTGAGAGAAAGGCACGGGCTTCTTTTATTTTCACTCTTTTTTTAATCGAATCACCGAGAGATAGTTACTAACTTTCATGATTGAGTTTCAGTCACACAATGATTGAACACCCGTCCCTCCCCCAGTGCACATTCCCCACCACCAGTGTCCCCAGTACCCCTTCCCCACCCCGTCCCATCCATTCCCCTGCCTCCGTGGTGGGCACCTTCCTTCTTACTCTCTCTACCTGAGGCATTACGGTTTGCAATACAGACACCGAGAGGCCGTCATGTTTGGTCCTTTATCTACACATCTCCCATTCCCAGCGATTCCTCCAACCGTCACTGACTCAGTGACCCCTTCTCTATCCCAGCTGCCTTCTCCCCCAGCTCATGAGGCAGCTTCCAACCACAGAGCAATCTTTCTGGCCTTTGTCTCTACTGTCCTTGGGTGTCAGTTTCATGTTATTTTATATTCCACAGATGAGTGCAGTCCTTCTATACCTGTCCCTCTTTCTGACTCAGTTCACTTAGCATGATACTCCCCATGACCATCCACTTATAAGCAAATTTCATGACTTCATGTTTCCTAACAGCTGCACAGACGTACCAGATGCACCAGAGTTTCTTTAACCAGTCGTCTGTTCTTGGGCACTCGGGTTGTTTCCAGAGTCTGGCTATTGTGAACAGTGCTGCAATGAACATAGAAGTGCAGGTGTCATTTCTACTGTGTTCTTTTGCACCCTTGGGATATATTCCCAGAAGTGGTATTGCAGGGTCATCTGGAAGCTCAATTTCTAGTTTTTTAAGGAATGTCCATATTGTTTTCCAAAAAGGCTGGACCAGTCGGCATTCCCACCGACAGTGAGAGTCGCTTTCTCCCCGCACCTGCGCCAGCACTGGTCGTTCTTCTTTTTGATGTGAAAAGGCAGTAACTTCTCACGGGCAGTGGCAGGCAGTGGGGTAGTCACCCGCTGCAGATTCAGGCCTTGGGCAGGGCTGTCAGAACTGACCTTGGTCCAGCCATGGCCCCGCATGAGCCTGCTGCCCTGGGAGCTTGTGGCGTTTGGGTTTGGGACACTCGGTGGTCACTCCCTGGCTCCTCGGTTGGATTTTCAAGGACAGGGATGTCTTTGAAATGTCATGAGAGCACGTTGGTGTTTCCAAGAGTGGAGCAGAGAATCGACATGGTGTGTCGGGATTGTTAACCACAGAAGCAAGGGACTTACAGAAAGTCACCTAGATTTGGGACTCAAAATACGCCTTTGGCTTCTGGGTCTTACCTGGCATTTTCCAGATATCCTAAGTCATCGCCGCTTCCTACTGGAGGATAGGACTGGCTTCTGTCACTTGGGAAATTATTTTAGTCGAGAACTTGAACTTGGAGAAATATGGGCATTTCTGATCTTAAAAAGACACAGACTAAGATGGTCTGGGACGCTCCTTAATTATGCTGCAAGGGCAAACTCAGACGAGAAAAGGCTTCCAGGTAGCAGGAAGCCAGGCTGCGGAGTCACCTGCCTGCGTCATCCCTGCTGGCGCGAGTGACGAGAAGGCTTGTTTCTGGGGGGCCCAGCCAGACCCCAAGCCAGGCTCCTCCTGCCCAGCCACCTGCCCACAGAGCCACAGGCTGGCAGGAGCTGCGGGAGCTCCAACTCGCCAGTGCAGGGAGAGGTCACGGCGGGCACCCTCGCGAGGGCAACCGCTGAGCTCCAGCGACTGTGACATGGGCACTTGGCGTAGTCTGACGCAGAAGAGCCTAGCCCGTGTTAGCTGTGTTCTCACATGATTAGAAGGAGACTGTCATTATTAAAGGGGAAGGCCGTTCCTGTTCTCCAGAACGTCAGTCGGAAAACGGTGTTAGGAGCCACGCGGGTTTTCGTCAGGCATTTGTGTATGTGTGTGTGTGTGTGTGTGTGTGTATTATATATCAACAAATCATTGTAGAATGGCGCACACCTTATACATATGCACATATGTAGATGTATGTAGGCATATACACAAGCATATAGCACCGTTTGGGTTTTTAAACTGTTATGCATCATTCTGTGACTTTTTTTTTTGCTTTAACTAAAGATATAAAAACATACATAGGAGTGGGACATAAACACATTCTATCTGCCAGAGTCACAGTTGCATTTACTGCCTGTAATATTTCAAAGTGTTTTTATAAAAATAACTCTTTCAGTCTCCACTTGGTGAACTGCTGAATTGATGATGGCAGCATATTAGGGTTTTTAGGTACTTCTCTATAAAAATGTCTTGGGGCTGGAGCAATAGCACAGTGGGGAGGGCGTTTGCCTTGCACACGGTCAACCCGGGTTCAATTCCCAGCATCCCATATGGTCCCCCAAGCACCACTGGGAGTGATTCCTGAGTGCAGAGCCAGGAGTAACCCCTGTGTGTTGCCAGGTGTGACCCAAAAAGCAATAAATAAACAAATATAGTGTCTAAACCTTGGGCTGGAGCGATAGCCTAGTGGGTAAGGCATTTGCCTTGCACGCAGCCGACCCGGGTTCGATTCCTCTGCCCCTCTCGGAGAGCCCGGCAAGCTACCGAGAGTATCTCGCCCCCACGGCAGAGCCTGGTAGGCTACCCATGGCGTATTTGACATGCCAAAAACAGTAACAACAAGTCTCACAATGGAGACGTTACTGGTGCCCGCTTGAGCAAATCGATGAGCAACGGGATGACAGTGACAGTGACAGTGTAAACCTTCTAGTTGCTTATTATTATTTTACTGGGTTTTTTTTTTGGGGGGGGGCACCTCTGGTGGTGCTCAGGGTTTACTCCTGGCTCTGTGCTCAGGGATAATTCCTATAGTGCTCAAGGAAGCACGTGGGCGCCAGGGGTTGACCCGGGTCAATCGCGTCCAAGGCAAGCGTTGTCCCCTCTGCAGCTCGGGTCGGTTATTTCTCTCAGCTAGTTTCACAGCACACGACGGGTTGTGTGAGAGCGTGGCCTTGTGACCCCTGGCAGTGCACCAACGGCCCTCTCCAGGAGGGTTGGGTTATCCGCAGGAAAGGCTCCGACAGCAGCCCGTGTCCCTCCCAACTAGACCGCTAGCAGCTTGTCCTAGAAGAGTCAGACTCCGGGCAAAAGGACAGCAGTCTGGTTACAAAGTTGCAAAGGAGGACAAGCTGTCTGGTTACAAAGTTGCAAAGGACCTGATCAGCCGTTTCTCCCCGAGCGTAGCCAGAGCGAGTCGAGTCGGATTCCTCCGTTCCCAGGGGAGCAAGTGAGGAGCACGATGCAACCTCGGGGAGAGGGCGCCCCGCCCTACTGGGGAGAACGCCAGGCGCCCGGGGAAGCTGCTCGCTCCCCACCGGTTTGGACAGACCCCGCTCCAGCACCCTGAGAGCCCGCCAGGGTAGCAGCCCGCACCCGGGGAAAGAGATTCCCAGAGAAAACCTCACCCTGCACATTCCAGAAGCTTCCACAGAGAACAAGAGCAAGGAGCAAGCCCAGGGGCGGGGCGCAGGAGACCCAGTTCCACCCAGCACTGCTGGGTGTGGCTCTCAGAGACGCAGCCCGGGGTCACCACTCACCCCTGGCAGCTGTGCCCGCGGGGGGCGGGGGAGCAAGCAGGGCTGGGCGCTGCGGGCTGCTCTTCTCATAGCCTGTCCCGTGACAGCAGCCTCAGAGGCTCAGGACGGCCTCAGCCCGCCGTGGTCAGAACCCAGCACGCTGGCCAGTGCCCCTCGGCAGAGTCTGCGGGTGCTTCTGGTCCCCGAGGGCCCCGTGTTCTGACTCGGTTTCCGCGGCTGCGGCTCTGAGGAGCGAGCCGTCCTCTGGTCCTGCCAGGGAGGGTCTGTGGGCTCGGGCCACCCGGACGGGCGGGGGGGAGCGTGGGGGTCTCTGGGGAGGGAGGCAGCTCCAGCCAGGCCAGCCCCCGAGCCCGCATGCAGTGTTGGCCGTGTGTGGGAGGCGGGGGCCGGGGGCCTGGGGTCCAAGCTCCCCCGTGAAGCGCCGTGGGCTGCCGTCTGCGCCAGCGAAAGCTTGAGTTCAGGGTTTTGGTTCCGGGCCTCAGCCAGAGGTGCTGCAGGACCAGGCTGTCCCAGCCGTGACCGGGTTGAACCTGGGCCCAGTGCAGCCCACCCCTGGGCTTCCTCCCCACCCCCGAAGGCCCCTGTTGGGCGCGTGTCAGTCAGCTGGCCACACCCGACCGACTGGGGTGGGACTTGCCTGGATTCTCCTGGGAAGAAGAACCGCCACGTCCCGAGCCCTGGCCACCCTCCGCCCGCCCTGCTGCCTCAGCCACCCAAGGGGGCCTGCAGCGGACTCGGCTGGGTTTTGTTTCCATGGAAACTCATCAGCACCAGCAACCGGGGCTTGTCCGCCCCCTTTCCAGCTGCTGGCCGTTACCACGGGGACAGACTCGAGACAGAGACACAGCGAGAGGCAGAGACCCGGGCAGAGACAGAGACCAGGGGGAGGGTTGGCGGCCAGCGGGGAGATGCTCCTTGGGGTGGGTCCGCCGTGCTGACTCGGCCAAGGAAGCCGGGCCGGGGAACAGGGCACAGCAGGACTGTCACGGGGAACTGGGCCTCCCAGGCAGTCTGGGGAGAGACAGACACACGGGGAGACAGAGATGGAGACAGAGACACACAGGGAGACAGAGATGGAGACAGAGACGCACGGGGAGACAGAGATGGAGACAGAGACTGCCGTTTGGCCGCTGGCTCCCTGGGGTGGGCGAGCAGCCGGGAGGCTCCTGCTGACCCAGGGGACTCCGGGGGACGTCCCGTGATTCTTTGTCTCTGGCTTTTCACGCCCAGTGGCTTGTGCAGGGGCACGTGTGTTGTCGGGAGAGAATCCCAGGCGCCCGCATGGACCCGGGCGTCACAGCACACGGCTGTGTCTGTCCGTCACGCCCAGACCCACCTGCCGTTCCCTACGGTGACTGTCCACCCCTGCCCAAGCCTCTGCCCCCGGCCCTCACCCTCTGCTTCTCGAGTGTGACTCATCCGTCTCTGGCTGGTTTGCCCACCGGTCAGGCCGTCGGCAGGTGATTCTCGCTTCCCCTCCCCCCGCGGCACTGGCGGGCCTCGTTGGCAGAGCCTGGCGTGCTCCTAGGGGGTTGAGAATGTGGGCTCAGAAAAATGAAAATTCGAGCAGGATGCGTAACGAATCAAAACATCGTCAGATGAGCCATTAGGAATTCCCAGTTAATTACTAGAAAGGAAAATAATTAAATTGAAGTTCAGTTTACACGTGGATTGCTTGGATTAATGGGCAGCCTGATCCGCGCAATAATTTTTCCAGGAAAAGGAAGGGGGGACTTTGGGCTAGTGGTTCTCCCCTTGTGATTTTCTCCTCCTTGTATCACTTTGATGGTACTTTTTGCCATTCCTTAAACCTTCAGACTTGCGTATTTGTTTATTTACTGTTTGGGGACCCGACCTAGCAGGGCTCAGGGTTCCAGGGGATCGAACCCAGCTTGGCCACGTACAAGGCAAACACCCTACCCGCTATATCATTGCTCCAACCCCAGACCATCAATTTAGAAGTTAAAGGCTTTCCAAACTTTTCTCACCCCTGGGGCTGGAGCGATAGTACAGCAAGTAGGGCGTTTGTCTTGTATGCGGCCGACCCGGGTTCAATTCCCAGCATCCCATATGGTCCCCAGAGCACCGCCAGGAGTGATTCCTGAGTGCATGAGCCAGGAGTAATCACTGTGCATCGCTGGGTGTGACCCAGAAACCAAAAAATAAACCCAACTTTTCCCACCCCTGACCTCTTTTTGCCCAAGAAAGTATTAGGTGCCCCTGAGTATATAAAATATGCATACAGATCAAACCTTGTATCACTTGTATCACTTGTCTTTCCATTGATCTTCGATTTGCTAGAGCGGGACCCAGTAACATCTCCATTTGTCCCTGTCACATGCGAGTGTAGCCCAATGGTATCTGCTCACTCCAGGAATAGGAAGAGCCTCAAATTGTTCATTCAGGGTTTTGATGAAGAAGTCTGACCATCTCATTGGTGGGCAGCCACGTGGTCTTTTGACGTCCCATGGAATCCAGTTGTAATAGCTCTAGTTCAGCAGTCGTCTCTGAATCGCATTAAGTGTCCAGCCCATCTGATTTTCAACACCTTGGCAAATGAGACAGTGTCCCTGATTCTTGATTATCGATGGAGGTCGGAACTCCGGATGCTGAGGCGGCCCGGGGTCTGGAAGCGCGCCAGGCTCTGGTGTCCACATCGGGCGTCAGTGACGAGTGTCCCCTGTTTGCACCAGCATCTCCTGAGCCCCCCTGGGCCGGACCTGCCCAGCCCTCGCCGAGCCCTGCCCATCGCTGCTCAGAGACGCCCTCCGCCTCCTTGTTGAAGTGCAGGTGTAGGTGGGCCATGGCCACGAGGCCGCGGGAGCCGGAGAGGACACAGGGGCCACGGCCACGCGCCTCGGCGTGTGCGAGAGAGCAGGCCCCGAGGCCTGTCCACGGGAGGAGGCTTCTTTGTGGTGTTGCTGGCCGCGGGCGCGAGGCTGGGGGCTGGCCCCTGTCGTCTCGGGCCGCTGAGCTCACACTGAGGCCCTCATCCCCCCCCCTCCCACGAGCCTGCGTGATGCATCCTCGGGGTCCCCATTAGCAGCCACTGGGCCCCCCACGTGCCGCGTTTCTGAAGCCTCACTCGGGAGTTCGTGCCGCTGCAGCCTGGACGCGAATTTCTCGCCTCCACGTTTCTAAGATGTTCCGGGTGTTCCTTGCCCTGAGCTCCGGGGACGCGGCCGGGAGGCGGGCAGGGGCCCGTCCTGGCCGGGCTCACGCGGGCCCGCCTGCCTGCCTGCCTGGCTCTGCACGAAGGTTAAGGAGAGAGAAAATGGCCCACATGTTAGAGGGATGTCAGCAGACGACCAATTCCTCTACACGCCACCCGTGGGATTGCGTCCCCGTGCTTCGAGGCCCTTGGGCTGTAACAGCAAAAGGACTCGCAAACACCCCTGAGGAGCGGATAGCGGGGCTAGCAGCTGTGGCACACCCGTGACCCTTCGCTCTGTCTGAGCTCTGAGCTTGCCTGGTCGGCTCTGCCGAGTCCCGGGAAATCAGCGCTGCCATCGGTGCAGAGAGCAAGCAGCAGCTGCCGGCTCGTCCCAACCCTTCGTGTTTCTTTGCCGTCCGAGTCACGCACCGTATCTAGCCTCCAGAATTTGCCAAGCTGTGTCCAAAGCAAGTGTATGTGTTGCTGTGTGGCATTATACCTGCAAGAGTGAGTGAGATTCCTAATTCCTACAACAAAGCAGACAATGTTTAGCTTGTTCTGCTTTCAGGCAACACCCAGCGATTCTCAGGGCCGGGCCTGGCTCAGGGCCAACTCCTGGCAGCTCTCGGAGACCACGCGTGTAGCTGGGATCCAACCGGGGTCAGCCGCGTGCAAGAAGAGTGCTGCTGTGCTATGCTGTCGGGGAGCAGTTACACCCCACACACACTCACAGGCCCCGACAGGCTGCGCAGGGGCCTGGCTGAGGGGCGGAGGAGGACGAGCACGCGGAGGAAGCCCTCCCAGAGCAGCTGGTCACAGCTCACTTGGTTGCCAAATATACACATTTTTTTTAATAGAGTCTTGGCTTACAGGGGTCCAGTCACATAGCACTTCGCACTGTTGCCCATCACTTTCCTCCCTGTTGTGCCCCAGTTCAACCCCCTTCAAGGCTAGACGTTTTGGTTAGGGTGAGTCGCTTGAGGCTTACGTGAAGGTTTCTGCGTTTTTTGACGCACGTGACCAGGGGGGCGAGGGAGGCTCACGGCCGGACACGTGACGCAGGCACCTGCTTTGCTGTCCCTGCTCCAGTGCCCGTCGCCCTGCTCCCCAAAGAGTAAATTTCTGTACCCAAAATTTAAAAAAAATATTGTCACTGTCACTGTCATCCCGTTGCTCATCAATTTTGCTCGAGCGGGCACCAGTAATGTCTCCATTGTGTAGACTTGTTGTTACTGATTTTGGCATGTCGAATACGCCACGGGGAGCTTGCCAGGCTTGAAAGTGAAACAGTCTATTCCAAGGAAATTAACTGATAAATTCATTTCCCAGAAAGCATAAATTCGTTTTTCTCATATTAATTTTCCATGTTGCAAATGTGAGTTCAGCCTCCTGAGTTTGGGGTCAGGGAAAGGATCTCTGGTGTCCTACCAGCCCCTCGGGGCGAGGGAGAACCCCCATCACACGTGGTCGCATTCGTGGTGTTTCCCAGAACTGGTGGATGCAGGGGACGCTAAACACCCATTGTTCATTGTCACCATCCTTTAAATTAGTAATTCAAGCCTTAGTGTTTTATAATATTCAAATGACAGTCACTGTCACTGTCATCCCGTTGCTCATCGATTTTGCTCGAGCGGGCACCAGTAACGTCTCCATTGTGAGACCTGTTGTTTCTGTTTTTGGCATATCGAATATGCCACGGGGAGCCTTCCAGGCTTTGCTGTGTGGGCAAGATACTCTCGGTAGCTTGCCAGGCTCTCCAAGAGGGGTGGAGGAATCGAACCCAGGTCAGCCACATGCAAGGCAAACGCCCTACCACTGTGCTATCGCTCCAGCCCAGTATTAATATAAAGTATTGTAGCACAAATTAAGTGATTTCAAGAAATAGAAGATATAAAATGGAGAGACGGTGCATGTTCAGAGACTGGAAAAATAAACATCATCAAAATAACCATCCTACCTAAAACAATCTACAAATTAAACACAAGCCTTATCAAAGTACATCTGCAAATTATCTTATAAAATCTCTTAAGGGATTAATATCCAGATAGAGAATTCCTATAACTTAATAACAAATTAACTGGGTGAGAAACATGAGTACACAATATTAATGGACAGTTTTCCTAAGTGTGTGTACATAAAAACAAGCAGGTGGAAAGAAGCCCAGTGTCATGGCTGGGGCAACAGTGCGGTGGGTGGGCTGCTTGCCTTGTCCTCGGCAAACCAGGGTTCACTCCCCAGAGCCGCATGACTCCCCCAAGTGATCCCTGGGAGCAGAGCCAGCAGTTGAACACCAGAGAACAGAAGGTGTGTCCGCCCCCACCAAAAAAAAAAAAAAAGATACTGAATATCGTTAGCCACTAGGGAAATACAAACTAAAGCACGGCGATAGCACCTCATGTCCATCAGAACGGCTACTGTGTCCACTAAAACGGCTACTATAAATGTTTTAAAAGGGGGGCTGGAGCAATAGTACGGAGCGCAGGGCATTTGTTTGCCTTGCACGCGGCCGACCCGGGTTCTGACCGTATCCAAGGCTTTACACACATTGTTATTCCCAGTTCCTCTCTGTCTCAGAGCCGGTGTTACACACGTCCCCCTGGCCGGGCCTGTGGCTCCGTGGAAACACTGCTGAGGGCCATGGCTGGCGAGCACGGCGTAGACCGGGCTCTCCACGGGCTAAGCGACTGCAGCCCACCAGTTAGGAGGGAGATTGCAGGGTCTACTCTGGGCCACCGAGGGATTTCCCATCACGGGTCACTGCCCCAGCGCCCATTTTATGGCTGCAAACCAAGACAACCTCCTCCTTCTTTTTCTTTTTCTTTTTTTTTCTTTTAGGGTCACACCCGGCCATGCCCAGGGGTTACTCCTGGCTCTGCACTCAGGAATTACTCCTGGCGGTGCTCAGGAGACCCTATGGGATGCTGGGAATCAAACCCGGTCGGTTGCATGCAAGGCAAATGCCCTACCCGCTGTGCTATAGCTCCAGCCCCAACCTCCTTTCCAGTTCTATCATCTGAGTGCGTAGTTGTGTCTTTCTCTGCTGCAAGTCAGCCCTGCAACCCAAGACTTTCCTAGTGTGCTCTGTCTCCCTCCCTCCCTCTCTTTCTCCCCCTCTCCATCTCTCCCTTTCTCCCTCCCTCCCTCTCTCCCCCTCTCTCCTCTCTCACTCTTTTTTCTCTCCCCCTCTCTCCCTCTCCCTCCTTTTCTCCCCCTCCCTCCCTCTCTCCTTCTCTCCCTCTCTTCCTCTCTCCCTCTCTCCTTCTCCATCTCTCCCTCTCTCTGCCTCTCTCCTTCTCTCCCTCTCTCTTTCCCTCTTTCTCTCTCTCTCCCTCTCCCCCAGTCTCTCCCGCCCTCTCTCATGGGCAGGCAGAACCCTGTAAGTAGCAAGCGCTCCCACACTCTTTCCAGAACTTAGAGCTTGTTGCAAGAGCTCCAGCTGTGTTTTAGGTCTTTACGCCGTCCCTGATGGAAATGACTTAAACTCAAAGTGATATTTTCAACATGCCCAAAGATTTTGATGGGAGCAGATCAAAACAGAGTCATCATTTTGAGAGTAATTATCACAAGGGACTAGGAAAGCAAATCGACCCGTAAGATTCATGAGCTCTGATGTGTTGAGGCAATGACAGTCAACGGAACATGTGGGCCCCACCCCCCACCCCCCAGACAGCTCAGTGACCATCGGGGAGCTGGAAAGGGAAGTTAGGGGCCTCTTCAGCTGAGGGTAGCTTTTTGTTTTGGGGTCACACCAGGCAATGCTCGGGGGTTCCTCCTGGCTCTGCACTCAGGAATTACTCCTGGCGGTGCTCAGGGGACCATATGGGATGCCAGGGACTGAACCCAGGAGACCGTGTACAAGGCAAGCGCCCCGCCCACTGTCCTGTCTCTCTGGCCCCCGTGAGAGTTGCTTCTTGTCAATAAACCGCCTCCTCTGCCTCTCGGAACGGGCCTGTGCCTTGCTGGTCCTTACCCCAGGATGACTGCAGGGAGAGGGAGCAAGAGGGGCAGCCCCGTGCTTCCTGGAGGCAGGCTCTGGGGAGCTCGGAACTCTGCCCCTCCCGTCTTCGCTGGTGGGGCTGTGACCTCAGACTGTCCCTGCTCCTCTGCTGTCTTATCTTTCCTGGGTGAACAGTTTTCCTAGGAATCACAACCTGCGTCCTTACCATCGCCACCAACCCAGATGGCTCAATCCTTTTGGATCCTTTGACATGACACCAACTTCTTGGCTACAGTTTGGCCCTATTGGCTCGCCGTCCACATTGGCTCTAGGTGGAACAAATGCTCTGCTTCATCTAGATACTTATAGCCTCCACGGTGAACTTTCAGAGTTTTTACTTCAAACGCCCAATGTATCTTAGATTATAAAGAAGAAAAAGTTACTTCTCGTTTACAAACATATTTACCATCTTAGCACTCTTAGTTCTTCTCTCAGGCTGCAAGGCATTCACAGCCAAAAGATACCAATGACAACAAAAGTTAAACAAACTGACTTTAAATGAGCCCAGGACAGAGATTTCTCCACAAACCTAAATATATGACACGCATCTAACCCTGCAGTTCCAGTTCCTGGCGTCTCCCCCTCAGGAACACGGAGACCGTGACTCAGGAGACCTATGCTTGTTAGGAGCACTGTGTCACTTAGACAATACCGAGGACACTGGAAACACCCGCACGTCCAGTGGCAGATGAATAGATGAGGAAGGCGTGGTCCAGACGCACCGCAGAATACTCCGCAGCCGCAGGAAAGATGGAATCTCACAGGTCAATCTCTCAGGGCCGCCCATGTAGAACTAGAGGCGTCAGATCATGAGAAGTCACCAGGAGGACAGATACTGGCTGTCCCCACACCTCCGTGACCTACAGAGTAACAAGACAGGAGCGTGGGAGATGTTGAATGGTGGCGACCCTTGGCCCTGGACTCCAGGCACGAAATCCCATGGGAGGATGGGGAAGGGGACGAGGAGTTGGACTGACACAACATAGGGACATCCGCCGAGGTCTTAGACGTGCTGGTGATGGAGAAGTGAGGGACATGGAGATGTTACTAGTGCACAAAGAGAAAGAGAATCAGAGGGTCATCGGAGCCAGAAGCAGGGGAAAGAAAGAGCCCAAAGCGAGTCAGAAGTGAGAGTCAGAGTCAGAAGTAAGGGTCAGAGTCAGAAGTAAGAGTTCGAAAAAGAAAAGAAGTAAGAATGAGAGTCAGGGGGCCGGAGCAATAGCACAGGGGTAGGGCGTTTGCCTTGCACGCGGCCGACCCGGGTTCGATCCCCGGCATCCCATATGGTCCCCCAAGCACCGCCAGGAGTAATTCCTGAGTGCAAAGCCAGGAGTAACCCCTGAGCATCGCTGGGTGTGACCCAAAAAGCAAAAAAAAAAAAAAAAAAAGAATGAGAGTCAGAAGTGAGAGCGAGAAGGGCTCCAGAGAGAGGAGCAGAAGGGCTCCGGAGAGATCGGAAGAGAGATCAGAGAGAGAGATCGGAAGGAGATCAGAACAACACACACACACACACACACACACACACACATCACCCCTTCCACGTATGAG